>NW_004524709.1:5452591-5460571 GCF_000260255.1 Octodon degus | reverse complement strand
TTTTTTTTTTTTTTGGCAGAACTGGGGATTGAACTCATGTCCTTGCCCTTGCCAGGCAAGAGCTTAATTCTTCTGAGCCACCTCCCCGCCCTTAAAATTTAGAAGGAGAGAGAAAAAATTAAGCACTGTTTTCTTCTTTCAATAGACCAGCTGTACACTTATTCACGATATCCTCTGTAGACACATATAGATTTCTTTTTTCTCTTTTTCTGTTTTCCCTCATCCAAGTTGTTCCTTCCCTTTGAACAGTTTCTTTCCATTTCACCATATCCACTGTACCAACAAAATACAGTAAAAATGGATCAAAGATTTAAATATTTAAACAGAAATACTAAATTTACAGGAGGAGAAAGTAGGTAGAAATCTTGAAGACAAAGGGGTAGGCAAAGAGCTGATAAACCAAAACCAAGCTGCACGGGATATACTTCAAAGAATCAACAACTGGGATCTCATCATTTTGAAAAGTCTCTGCATATAGGCAGATTTTTTTATACTCTGCCTTTTCCTTATATGACTTCTAGGAAGAGTATACTTTATATTTCTTCTCCTACTTAGAGTTCACTTTTACTCTTTATTCATCTTCACGGCTTCATGTGTAATGCAATGACTTTTTCCTTTCCTGTGCTTTGTTTTCAAGTGGATAAGAAATTTGAACCAATCTCAGATATGGAGCAACAAGACTTAAAGTAAGCTCAACCAGGCATTTCTATTGTGCTAAATGCTACTGGCAATGATGGAAGACAGGTGGTCATGAACATAGTCCTCCCCTCTTCTTTCATAGCAGAGGAGGCAGTTTAAATTCTTGTGTTTTGTATCAAATCCTACAGTTTAAGCATTAGGCTAAGGTTGTTCTTTGGGCTGCTAAGTGGCTTGAAGATATGATTTTCATTAGCTGACCTTCCTCTTTGTCCCATTAGTTTACTTTTCATCCCCACCCTGTGTGAACTCCTCTGCTTTACTCATTGCATGAGAATCTTTCCTATCTCAGACAGATGAAGGCGGCCTGGATATCTTTCATTGACAACCATATTTAATAGACACTGATTCAACAGAGACAACGGTGTCTTTTTTCTTTTCTCTTCTCTGTTTTAGGAAGTAGAGCTCAAATTCCAATGCTTACAACCAGCAGCTCATTAAGTGTGTTTTTTTGATGCACACACATACTTCACACAGAACATCTGCTTATTTACCTATGTTGGCTGTTTGGTGCTGAAGAAAATGAAGGTTGGCATAATTTCCTATGATAATGTCATCCCATTTAACACCATATTAGGTACTAGAAAAGAAACAATTATTTTAATAGAATTGCATGCTAATATTATTTAAAGTGCAGCTCTTCACAAATTCCCCTGTGCACACTTACAACTGTAAAAATAAAGAAAAAATACTTAAAAGTATGAGAATAATCCATAAAGTGATAAGAAAGCCTCATTTGAGGCATTTGTAGTTTCAAGTTTTTAGGCAATGGTAGCAAATGGGAGAGTTCCTAGGAAGTTTATTTTATTTATTTATTTATTTATTTATTTATTTATTTATTTATTATTTTTTTCAAAGTTTTATTGATAAACAGATAGCAATGAGACAGTTTCAAATCAAATCGCAAGTACAGTTTCAACAAATAATACACTGCATATATTCTTCTTAGTGGTTAATTGCTGTACAAGATGCGGACTTGTGATCCTATTTACAAACACCATTAGAACAAATCATTCTATTCATTAAGAGAATGCAACTATATATCTATCCCAACCACTTTGAATACACAGATACAAAATGGACATTCATAGGTATACCCCATTTTTTCTAAGTTCCGTTATTGAATATTATAGGTGTGTAAACTCAGCAAAATATTGTAAAAGAGTCCAGTAGCCCATAATAGAATTGGGTCTTCTGTTTAACTGGCAATGTCAGAAATTATTGACCTGAGTCCCCCACAGCTCAACTTAACAGCATGGCTTTATTTCTTATATTTCGTCTTCATACTTTTCTACTGGATGGTTAAGACCAAGGTAAAGCAGGACCTATGCAACAAGAGTTGTAGCTTTTGGGTCTGATAAGGTCAGTGAAATCCCCTCAGGATTTATCCTGAGATCCTGTACCTCAGATTGTAGAACCTTTATCAGTGCAGCCATGTGGATGAGTCACAGCCATTGCTTGGCCAGGAAGTTTATTTTAAATGCTCCTGTTTATGACTTAGCCCTCATATGAGTGAGTCCAGAAGTCATTGTTCATCTGCAGCAGCAGAGACGAATGAACATCTCTGCACTTCTCGGTGCTTTCTTGGGGTTTCATTGGAGCACCTGCAGTGTGGGGGAAACCTCTGATTTTAGTGATTCTTGCTGCCAGGCTCCTTGGCCAATGAGGGAGGATTTCCATTAGAAAAATTTATTTTCGCAGTTTGAGTTGGATACATTGAGCCTGTGAGAGACAATGTCACTCAGGAAGTAACTGTTGCCTTCTGCCTTCCTTGACTGGATAATGATACTATTTTGTTAGCTGGTAGATTGGATAGGGAATGATTAGGATTTGTATTTTTCTCCTTCAGATTATTTAAGCAAGTTAATATCCAAAAGCAACTGTACTTGTCTTTCTCAATAGTCCCAGGAAAAGCCCAAGGAAGTAGACACTGCCGCTACTGTCCTCTGGGGAAAAGCAATTATGAAAGCTGGTGTTATCTGTGAGAAAAAACTCTTAGGTACTAAGTGGACATTTACATTGGGGGTTTGGTAAATCAACTTTTGATATGATTAGGAAGAGGGAGGGACAAACTCACTTTCTTTCATAAAGAATTTTTGTTTTAAAGTTTTCTTTCTTTCTCTTATTTTCTCCTCTGCTTTCGACGAATGTTTATGGAGTGGATTTGTTAATGCTATGTTCCACCTATATTAGCAGTTGCTGATTTTGTCAGGATGCTCACACATGAGTTTGCCAGCATCTTCCCAAGGTGGCATGGACTCAAAAACACAGGTAAGTTTGACAGAGAAACCCCAAAGAACATTCCTCTTAGAATCATGAAATTGGTAGTCTGTCCCAGTTGGCCAGGAGGCCTCTTTTTTCACCTCTGAGTAATCAGAATCCAAGATGCACAAGGAAAACGTCATTGCCTCGTTCTTTTAATTTTCCACAGCTGTAGCTCTGAAGTAGAGGTCTGTGGCTGCTATGTCGTGGATGCTCACTAAACATTTAAAGATGATGTAATTAAACTCATTGGGAAATAATATTCTCGGTGGGAAGATAAAAATAGCCAAGGATTAAAAAAAATAAAGCATTTACTTTGTGTATAATGGAGAAGTTATTTAAAAATTTTTATTTTTATATGAATGAAAGTTATAGGTACATATTTCTAATTAGATCAGAAACTACAACGTTGACTACATAGCCATTGGGGCTCTGTTCTCCTTATGCAGGAGGATAGAAGCAGAAGATCAAAAATAGTAAAATCACAAAGCTGGTCAGCTGTTTCCCTACTTGATTTTGTCACCATTCTTTCTCAAAAGTAGGAAACAAAAAAAGTGAATAAACACCCATATGATTCATTGAATTGCAAAAAAATGAATGAGTTTTTCATTAAAGTTATATGATTATTCCAAATTAAATTTGTATGCTCATGTGCTGCCTACCAGTAACCCCTACATCATCTCTATAAGTCTATTTGCTTCATCTTTCCACACAGATCCCATTAAGACACTGTTCTGCACATTAGGCCTCCTGGAGGGGAAAATGCATGCGTGCACCATACACACACACACACACACACACACACACACACATACACACACACACACACATCTCCTAAGGTGTGTTAGATGGAACCTTCAGGTGGCAAGTCTGCACATCTGTGCACCTTAGAAACATCACTGAAGAGCATACTGCCAAGTCAGAAGAGAACATTCATGTCTCTGGGGTCTTATTACTATCTGGGACGAGTTTGAAATTATATATGGATATACTTCAGTAGCCCAAGTTCTTATTATTTGAGCTCATTAAAATTCTTCTGCAACTTTGACATGTCCATTATGTTATTAAACCCTTCAAAAGTCAGATCCTTCAGGACTTGGGGCTTCCTATAGCACAGTACCAAAGCCACTGACTGGGTCAGCTATTTCCCCATCTTTCATATATTTTGCAACTTCTTTTTCTTTCTGATCCCTTAAAAATAACTGAGATTCAAATAATTGGCATTTAGCCTGCATTCTACAAACTAGAAACATCTTTTCAGAGGTCTAAAAGCCCTAGAGAGATTATGTTATTTAGAATAAGTGTTCCTTGCTCTCTTTGACCTGGGAGCTTCACTTCAGAACTTGCCCTAAAGAAGTAGTTGGGAAAGTTCACATTGCATATTACTTACAGCTACTATTGTTTTAATAAAATAAAAAAATCATAAGCAGTGTAAATATAAAAGAAACCCTAAAGTAGTATATATCCATGCATGGAGGCCTATATGGCCTTCAATTTACAATTTAATAGCACATTAGGTCAGGGTTTATTATTGTATTATTAGATTAAAATGGAATTGATTGTGTGATCCAAGTGTATTAATTTAGTTTTTATATTTAAAATATATCTGGAAAGACATAATCCAAATTGATTGATTGATTGAGGATTGAACCTAAGGCCTCCTGTATTATAGTCAAGTGCTCTACCAACTAATTTACACCTCCAAATATTTAAAGCATAACATTTTGAGATAGGGTCTCACTAAACTAAATAGCTGATGCTGGCCCCTAATTTGAGATCCATCAGCCTCAGCCTTCCAAATTGCTGATACCACCAGTATAATATGTACATATCTAGCATAAACTAAACCTTTTAGAAACACCTCTATCTGGAGAGTGACATTATAAGTGGTTTTTCTTTTCTTTTCTTTTTTACCATGTTCACATAATATATATATATATATATATATATATATATGTTACCAATAAAAATCCAAGCCTACAGAAGAAGGAACAGCAGAGTAGATTTGCCTGTCCAACATATAGTAAGAATTAAAGAATTTTGGACAAATGATAGATGTAGAGAACATTCAGTAATTACCCAGCTTATATCTAGTATTGAAATTTCATACAAAATGGTAAGAACTACATTGTTTAATAAGACTGTTATTTGGGCAAGCAGCTAGAGTCAAAATACTGGGCTGGTCTGTTTGTACATTCATTTTCATTTTCTACAAGAAGAAAAAATTTGGAAAAATGACTTCACACATTTCCTGGGTTGTGTGTATTCAGGGGCTTCTAAGGGAAGGATATGATTTCCTTCATAATGAAAAATTATATCATGTTTACATTTAAGTAAATATGATTTACATAAATTCATAGTGTCAAGACACAAACTTTTCAAATGGTTCTTAGAATTTTTAATTGTTGAGAATAAAGTCATAATTTAATTTGATAGACTACATTTCAAAAATCTAGTTCTACATTTTTTTTTTTTGAGTTCAATATTGTCGTGGTTTATGTCTGGATGTCACCCCACCCCCAAAGCTTTGTGCCATCACAAGGGGTGGGATTTTTAGAGGCGGCTGAATCTAGAGTGTGTGATGGGTTTGTAGTGTCATGCTGGGATTAAGGGTGGGTCATTGCTGGATCAGTCCACTGACTGGATTACCACTGCCCTAATTCCAGTAGACTGGATACAATGCAAAGGACATAGAGTTTCATCTCTATTCTCTTGTTGTTTTTGCTGTATCCTACCACCGTGAACTATTACTGCTTATCTGCCATATGCCAGTCTGTCTTGGAGCCAGGCAACTATAGACTGAAACCACTATGAACTGTGAGCTAAATAAAACTTTCCCCCTTTTCCCTTATGTATCAGGTATTTTTTTCTCAGCAAGAACAAAAGTGAGGAAAAATATCAATCAGACTAAATACTGGGCATCAGCTAGTAGGTACTTGCTAGTAGCATTTGCATATGCCTATCAGTTAGAGAGAGCAGGTTGAGTTATAATGTCTTTATGAATTATGGGTTAGTCCTACAAATTGTATATGCTTGAAAACTACTTGTTTGTTATTATTACTTCCTTCTAAAATAAAAGAAGGAAATAATAATTCAGTTATCTTGCTGGTGCAGTAAATGCAATAGTTTCATCAGAACTGGGTGTGAATCTTGATTCAGCTGCAGATAACCTGGGAATCTTGAAGTTTTTTTTTTTTTAAAAAAAACATGTCTACAAATCCCAGTTGGTTCATGCATAAACTTTAGTGCAAAATCACTAACCCATATGATTGTTGAGAAGACCAAAGCAATTTCTGATTAATGACAAAATTTCCTGGACCAAAGTGAATGTTCAACTATATGTCATACAAATGCCACAGTATGACCAAAATGTACAGTGAATGTTAACTTGCTTAAAAAAATGATTATAGTAAAAGACACATTGCCACTAGTCCCCATCAAAATACGCCCCTCACTGTCAACATACTTATCCTGTCATTCTTGCCACTTTCTGAAGTACTTTTGAAAGTGCCTTTCAAGAGTGTCTTTTAGTCGCCTGTGTGGCTGCCTCACTGACCTGAATCGATCCAAAATGGTTAGTTTTCATGTCATTTTGACTTTGGGGAAGAGCCAGAATTTGCACAGGGCCAGATGGTGCCAGAATGGGTGAATGAGGTGGTAAGGACACACCGTAATGTTTTTATTTGATAGAAATTGCTGTAAACATTTTGAATGGATTCAGGACACTGAAGCAGCCAGGAAAAAACACTCATGAAAGAGGACTTGCGCAACTGATCCGCAAAGTGGCAAGAATGATGGAATGTGTGTTAAGGTGAGGGAGGTATTTTGAGGGGCATTTATGGCAGTGTGTCTTTTACTGTAATAGATTTTTAAACTCTGCTTAAACATTGAACATAGTTTTCAGTCACACCTTGCTACAACCAGAGAAAGAAAGCTCATAAACAATCATCCATCTGGATCTCCAGAAATTAAAAGAATCAGAGAAGGCCACAGGACATTTCATACAGCACCCAAGGCAAGAGGAGGGAAAGCTAGGTGTGGACATCAAGCTCTGTGGACATATTTGTTCAATAAAAGAAGAGGCTTGCCAAGGACTATTTCTGCAAATTAGGAGAGAATATCTTCCTAGCCAGATTAATGTAGTTGCTGATTTAATTTTCAAGTATAAGACTATCTTCTTTATCACTTCTGTAACTTTTCTATTTTTGTGTTAATATTCTTTTGTTTTCTGCACGTGTGTGTGTGTGTGTGTGTGTGTGTGTGTGTCTGTGTGTGTATGACATGTAATCCTTTGCATAACAGGTACTTTTATAAACTAGTATAAACCCTATGATAACTTACCTCTGGTGAGCAATCATTTCTTTTCTTTTTCCTTTGAACTCCTGCATTAGTTATTAAGCTAGTCTCTTTTTATCCCTGGTTTTTAGTGTCTGTCAAGAACACTTCGGTTCTACCCTCCACTTTCGTGGATGGGGATGCTGTGCCCTGTGCAGCTCTGTTGGTGTGGCTCTGAAGTCCATCAGCTCCTCCTAGCAATATGACTCATTGGTGCCCTTTATTTCCCCATGGTATCAGTGACTGCTCACTCTCCTAGAGTGAGGATTACAACGTTATTGGTTATAAAGCCTTTAAGCTCTTTTTAGGGATGTTTCAAATCTCGATCTCCTTATACTAACTGGTCTGTAGGCTTGGACCAGGTTTAGATGAACAGACACAAGAGAACAAACTGCTCTGCAGTGTTATGAACAAACTGCTCTGCAGCGTTATCTTCTCTCCTCTGCTGCCTGTATTCTATTTCCTTCAATCAGAATAACACCAAGTAACATTGTGACTAGCAGACCAATAGTGCTGAGTGGCAACATGTGAAAGCAGCTGCGACTACTTCTCAGTTTTAGTTAACTTCCTCACAGGGGAACACATACGATCCTTGTATGTGAATCCCTCTAACTTATATTGATAATCAGTAGTATCTGCTTAAATATCTAATGTACAGTTTGAAAATAAATCTTATAAAATTAGAAC
>NW_004524709.1:5446481-5452174 GCF_000260255.1 Octodon degus | reverse complement strand
TGAATACACAGATACAAAATGGACATTCATTTGTATCCCCTTTTTTTGTTAAGTTCCGTTATTTGAATATTATAGGTGTGTAAACTCAGTAAAATATTCTAAAAGAGTCCAGTAGCCCATAATAGTATTGGGTCTTCCGCTTCACTGGCAATGTCAGAAATTGTTGACCTGAGTCCCTTATAGCTCAACATAACAGCATGGCTTTACTTCTTATATTTAGAACCATACTTTTATATAAGCAAAAAGATGACATATCCTGAAGCCTTACAGCACAGACAAGGAAGTTTGGCATTGGAAACGTTCGGTTACTTTGGATGACCATGTAACCTTTCTGAACAAATCAAGTAAACCGCCAGTAGATTCTGAGCTATCTCTTCTCCTCAGTCAGATTTGTGCCTTGGTCTCCTTTGAGGATGTCTGTCTGGGATAATACATCAATCACATTCATTTATATTATAAATCTCACATTTAACACGTTTTCAGTACTGTCCTCATTATTAAAATAGTACTTGTTTTCCTGTTTTGTGACTTTAAACTTATTAGTGGCTCTTTCCGTCTCAGAAACAATGAATAGCTTCAATTTTAAAAGAAGTAAACTGCAAATTCTTTGGATGTGCAAAATCTTTTTAGTAAGGTGAGGTCCCGGTTGTTGATGCCTTGAAGTAATGCCTATACAGTTTGGTTTTTGTTCATGAACTCTCTGCCTACCCCTATGTCATCAAGTTTTCCATCTACATTCTCTTGTAGTAGACTTAGTATTTGTTTTAATGTTAATTGAAAGGAACAGTTAATGCTTACAATTTTTTGACCAATTTTACATGCTTCTATCTGGTAACCTGAACAACTACTTTGAAGACAACAATGTGCAATATAACAAACGTTGCTGAATTCCTGTCATCGTAGTTTTTGAAATTTTATATCATTTGTATTTTTTTAAAAAAAATTATTCTCTTCAAAATAAAATTAAAAGAAAAAATTCTTTACTCTGGGTTTTGCTTTACTCTAACAGCTAGATAGAAAATCTTCTTCCTCCAAGTCTTACCACTATTACAGCCTACGTCTCGAATATTCACTCTAAACTATTGCCCTTTTCATCTTTTGTTTTCCAAATGTTTAGTCTGGTATAAACAACAGGCATCTTACAAGGATTTTTCAAGTTCTTTCTGTGTTGTTTTCAAATCAGTGTGAGTTATTTGTTCACTCGTTATCCATTTATTTTTATTGAGCATTAAATGCACTTATTCAGCAGTTACTGTTTCAGACAATGTCATTGAAACATAATACATAGATAAGTAGATAATAGCTAGACAGACAGACAGAGAGACAGACAGACAGACAGATAACTCATGGTCACTATATTACAGGTACACAAGTTTGTAAGAGAGACTAAGATATAACTTGTTCTTGTTGCATAATGAAATATTGGTGAAATTGGTATTCTATGATCATGACATGTTTGAGTCTAGTAGATGTTTTAATAACTAGAAGGTCACCAAATATAAGTCCTACTAAGACAGTTGTCATTCATTACTATAACTCATTAGAAAAAACTATAAAAATCCAAATTATTAAGATTCTTTTATTGTCCCCTTTCCCCACCACTAACATGCATCTATTTTCATAGTCTCTGAGGCAAGTTTTCAAACCTATTGGCATCATGACTTTGAGTATTTACCAAGTTTCACAAACTCGGCTGGATGATGGGTCAGCAAGGAAGCACTCTTCCTGAGCTCAAAGCCTGAAAGCTTTGAAGTAAAGGACCTAATGAAAAATTTAATATCTCCCACTTCCCCTTTCTATTGCTGTTTTGTTTGGTTTTCGTGAGAATCTAATTCTGAGTATTTGCGGTACGCAGATGCTTTCCTTCGCTTCGCCTTTATTAAGAGAGTGGTGCAGCTGGATGGTGGGAATGAGGTCACAGCACAAGTGTGTGTGTGTGTGTGTGTGTGTGTGTGTGTGCACGCAGGTGTGTGTGCACATGCGCACCGTGTTATGTGTCTGTGCACCGAGGGGCTCCAGCTGTTGTTGACCATCAACACCGGTGGACAATGTGAAAGCATGTTCTTAAAGTTCTATTTCTACTCTTGGAACTTGCAGACTTGCTAAAGTACACAAAAAATAGCAGCCAAATCTATGCCTGAGCCTCAGGGTTTAGAGAAAATTTATAGCCACGAATATATAATGTTACCTCTTTTTTACCCTTCCATTTTCACAGTTAACTGCTAATTTAAGTAAGCATTCTTACTTTAGTTATAAGCTTTAGTAATAAAATAATAATACCCTCACAAATAGGACTAGATCCTATAAATCCTGGCTTTCACATCAGGAAACTACCACAGAACATGTTTTACGTGCTAATAGCTATAACAAAACAAGAATCTGACTTAAGTAATTTGTTTTCCATGGGTATATTTGTGGGAGGAGGAATTTCAGGTTCTACTTACAGACAAATCAAATTAAATCCAGATTCATTTTTTTATATCTTACATCATCTTGCACATTAAAAATAATCATAAACATAATATGAAATGATCAAATATTGCCATAAATATTTCTTCAGATATCTTATAATTCCATCTGGAGAGTGGATCTGAAATTTAAAAACATTTATTTCACTCAACTATGGTTCTTATTACTATGAAATCTTCCCTAAATTTTTCTTTTATTATGCTGAACCATTCTTAGCTTTGTTTTGCATAGTTTATCTACAGCTGCTCTAATTCCCTGGGTACCTGGAGGGCTTTTCAATTCAAGCTATTTCAATCGCTTGACATCATTGATCGAAATTCTGCTGTCAGCACTTTGTTCCGCTTTTGTTTCCAATGCCTTGGGAGAATTGTGTGCATGCCTCTTGGTGAGGGAGCATGACTGTCACATGCCAAGGTAAGTTCATAAGAGACACCTGTCATTTGACCACACTTAGCTGAGACAGCTGGCCTTCTCTGTGTGTGTGAGGCAGCTGGGGTGCTGAAGGAGGGAGGTTCAGAGATGTCCTAGATGGAGGGGCCTGGGTGGAGAACCAGCAGGTTTCAAAGGAGCAAGACAGTCTCTTTTTTAAAAAATGTATTTGGTTGTTGCAAGGTCTCACTACATGGCTTGGACTAGTGGTGATCCTCCTGCTTTCAGCCTCCCTAGCACTGGGATTACTGGCATGCACCCTGGGTGTGGGGCTGGCAGGCACAACGTGTGGTGCTGGGGATCGAGCTGAGGTCCCTGCTCTTGTGTAAGCTTGGCTAAGCAGGTGCTTTAGACTACTGAGCTATCTCTCTGGTCCTGGAGCAAGACAGTCTTACTCTTTGACTGGAGACCTGTGAGAACTAAGGTAGATGAAGATAGCTGAGAAGCTGGGGGATGCAGGGCTAAGTAGAACAGGTGTGAATGAACACAGGTTTGTACCATATCCCTCACCTTATAGATGGTTGGTGAATGATTCATCTATTCTCCTAAGTAGCTGCATTGGTGAAATCAAGTAGTTGTTTCCTGGCTTTCTTTGGGTTTTACTGCACCCCTGTAAGTCGCCTATTTGGCCACATAGGTGCCGTCGTGGGTACACAGTGGGACTTCACAGCCCTCACATCTTAGGTCACATGCTTGTAGAATGAATCCTAGCATAGAAACAACCTGAGCATCCATTCACATTTACTTCTCTAGTAATTATGTGAAATATGGGAAATGACTGTATTCAGACTTAAGCTTTGGAATCTTCTCTATTTGGGGAGAATATCAACCAACTGAGCACAGGCAAGAGAGACATTATATTACTGCTTTACCCAAAAACTAGTCAGCTGAAAGGGAGGTGACAAATGGAAAAGAATCCAAAAGAAAGTGCATTTATAGCCTACCTCATTTAAAAAATATGTTTACTACAAAATCTTCTTGCCAATTTCTTATTGGAAATTTACTTGTACTTTTTAGCACCTTCATTTATTATATGATTCTGCTAGCATTTAAAATACACAGTGTACTTTTTCCAATAAATATAAAAACATTTTCATCCCTACAATGTTTGTAAGCACTTTGAGGTGAATTTTATTCAAAGATGATACAAATTGTGTGCCTTGTGTTATACTTTCATGATTTTGTGGGGTTTGCTTGCAGTAGTAACTTGGTGAGCAGTTGGTGGTATTTGGAAACTTCTTGTCCTTCATAGTTATTTTCAATCAATCAAATAAAATAATAAAAACTTAACCTGGATCAATAGCCTTTACATGGTTGACAAGAAGGATGCTACTTCTTTCGTGAGGGGAATTGTGATAGGCTACGCAATATCCTCACAAGATGATTATAAAGCTAAAAATATAATATTGTGTTGTGCCATTTGGTTTGGCAAAATGGGAATCAGATATTATGTCAGAATAAACACTGTTTGATCACACACTTTATTAAAGGGCCAGGGAAGCCTTCCAGCTTGAGATATTTAAAGTTGTATTGCCAAGAACATCAGCTAGATGATCGGGCAGAGAGAGTGCTCCAGCAGCAGCAGCAGCAGCGAGAAGTGGATGAGTGATGAGTCTTTGCTGTCACTAACATTCACAAATCCATCATTCTGGATTCACAAATTAAAATTACTCGCTAAGCAAAAATGCTATTGAACTGTACCTTATAAAACTCCCGGGGTAAGTAGAAAAATGCCAGGCTGATATATCTGAGCACTAAGGGACTATAATCATGCCGCCATCAATAACAGCCCCCACACTTTATGAACTCTCCTCTTTTTGAAGCAGCCGTGAATAACCAACACACACGCACACACACACACACATACACACACACAGAGTCCCTTGCCAAATACACAGCAATGGGTTGTGCACTACATTCACTGCTATTTGATTCCATCTGAAGTATTTAGAAGATCCATTTAACACATTTGACTTTTATTGAACTCATTGCAAAATATAGCAATTCCACAACTCTAGTGAGTTCAAATGCTCATTTTTTTGAGCCACTGGCCTGCCCAGATTTTTCAAGCTTTATCTATTATGGTGGCTTCATTTCTAGTTCCTTTAATATTATGTTGGAATTTATATGCAAATCCCTGTTTACATTTCATATTTTTAAAACAAACAACAGAGCCCACCTATAATCTGTGAATAATTATTTATTGAATTCTTTCTGTATGTTGAGGATTCAGTTAAAGAATTATACATATGCTAATTTTAAAAATTTATTGTATATGAAAACTCCATAAAGTGGATTTTTTAAAATGTATTTTAGTACAGCATCTACAGGATCTCACTATGTAGATCAGATTCATAGTAATTCTCCTGTTTTCAGCCTCCCAAGTTCTAGGATTACAGGCATGTACCACCACGCCCAGTCTCAATCACCATCTCAGCATGCTCCTGGGGTAGGGCTGGCACTGCATGCCAGGGATTGAGCTCTGGGAGCTGCGCTCTGCCTAAGTAGCCTCTTTAGTCCGTTGAACTATTTAGCTGGCCCTGTAGATGGTTTTTATTAGCACATATTAATTACACAGAATAATGGGGTTTATTTGGGTGTGTTTGCACATCTATGTAATATACTTTGATCATTGTTTCCTATCCCCATTACTCCTCTCCTTTCTTCCCCACCCCAATCCCCTTCCTTTTCTCTAATATTGTCTTTCTTTCTTTCTTTCTTTCTTTCTTTCTTTCTTTCTTTCTTTCTTTCTTTCTTTCTTTCTTTCTTTCTTTCTTTCTTTCTTTCTTTCTTTC
>NW_004524709.1:5433842-5446381 GCF_000260255.1 Octodon degus | reverse complement strand
TCTCTCTCTCTCTCTCTCTCTCTCTCTCTCTCTCTCTCTCTCTCTTGTCTTTTTATTTATTTATTTGGTACAGGGTCTTATTCCATATCTCTGACTCATAGTGATCCTCCTGTCTCATCATCCCCAGCTCTGGGACTACAGGCATGCAATACTACACCTGGTTTTGGTGGTCTGAATGGCAGGCCCTGGGGTTGTTGAGCCAGGATGGCATGTGGTACCGGAGATTGAACTCAGGTTCTTGCACTTGCCAGGCAGGTGCTTAAATGACTGAGCTATCTCCCAGACCCCCTTCTACTTTCTTGAGGTACACATTTTATTCATCTTCATTTTATAGATTAGCAAGGTACACATTTCATCTCCATTTTATAGATTGGTAATATATATTTAAATACAGCCCAGAGTTGACAATTGTCTAAGGTCCTTTGTGATGTCATCAAAGCTTGGCGTTCCCATATTTCCTACTCAGCTATCCTCCCCAGCTCAATCCTGTCAGAGCTTCTGCGTGTTCCTCCTGCCTGTTGGGTGATGCAACTTTCCCCTGTGCAGGCGATACTCTTTGTAATTAGAGTAATGGGTAATTAGCTGCTTCTCCCCAGCAAATGCCCAGCACACTCATGAGTGCTTAGTAATTTTTTCTGTGTCTGAGTCTCTGATAGGGAGAAACAAGAAAGGTGAGGATTTGAGAAATGCTAGACTGGCTGGGGTCACTAGCACCTAAAAAGTGACCTTCCCGTGCCTACATCGTCTGTGGCTTGTTTTCATTATGGTCAAGGACCTGGCTCTCTTGTACCCAGGGGTTGAGGCATTTCTTATGACTTCCAGCCTCTGCCTCTTTCTCAGATTGAATATGCTGTATTCTTTGCCTCAGTCATACTCTTGTCACCAAATTTTAAACATTTCTCCCATTTTAAGAGAAAAAAGCCACTCTTCTTGGAGCCCTCATTTCCCTCTAACTCACTGGCTTACTGGGAAGAGGAAAGGTTCCCTCAGAGGTCACTCAATGTCTGCACATATGTTTTGTTTTCATGGGTCATGGAGGGCAGTGCTGGAATTGGAGGGGCGGAGATAGCGCTTCCTCACCGGGGCTCATAACCCAGTGTCAATTTTGGGAAACAAACAGCTGATCATTTTGGTTTAGTGGTGCTCCCTACTGCCACTACCTCTCCCCTTTTCTTATGGCTCACTCGCCTGTCACCTCAGTGTAGTGGGAGTCCTGGCACCCCCTATGGCACACCCCTCTTGATGGTAACTGATGACCTTCATGAGGCCAAGTTGAACACCCTTCAGATCTCACCTTGCTTTACCTCTAGATGGAAGTCATCCCATATCCCCAATTTTTCCTTCCTTCTTAAAATCTTCTGTTCCTTGATTTCCCCCTTTTAGTTTCTAGACTCAACAACCTGTCAGTAATCATTTAGACATCATCCTGTCTCCAACCTAACCAGGTACTAATGCATTAACTTCTACCATTGCTGGGTTGCTGCAGGAAGTAGAGCACCTGGTCTGCTTCAGTAGCTTCCTAGGAAATCTACTAGGACATTTGATCTCCTCTCTGATCTCATCTTCCCATTAAGTCAGAATAGTATTTGCTATCCATGAACTTAATTATGAGCCTCTTCTGTTCAAATCTTTCTATGCATATATCCTGTTGATTTCTTAACAAGGTCGCTAAGGCAATATGCATTTTGAATGCTTCCAAATTCCTGAAATGCAGCTCACATTCTTTCTGCTCCAGACATCCCAGGGTTCTGCTGCTTTGTGCTTTCCTTTGGGACACATGCCTTTGGCCTAAGGTGGGATGCTTTTCATCTCCTAGAACCCTACTCATCCTTTAAGGCTCAGGTTAGTTATCCTCTCCCCAAAGAGCCTACTCTGCCGATGTCAACATTCCTGTTAGATTGCATCCTTCAGTGAGAAGCTGCACCAGCTCTCACAGGGAAATAACTGATCAGATGTTGGCCCACTAACAGATTCTAGATCAGTTTGCCCATGGAGCTCTGGGCAGGTTCTGTAGGCAATCCAAGAGCCACTTGCTGTGTTCCTCAAAGCACATTTTAAAAAATAGTCACAGAGTAAGTGAATGAACTAGTGTTGTTTGTCTTCCTGATAGTGCAAGGATCATTTTACAAATCTGTCCTTTTGAGATAAAAGTGGAGCAAACTGCTTGTAGCACACATATCATCCCTCCCGGGCACTCATTGGTGAAAGGTGTAAGCAACATTCCAAAGATATAAAAACTCTCTGTGTCCCTGGCTGTTTATAGCCCCTAAATTTAAAATCCTCCTTCTAGCCCATAGTAGACTACAGATCTAAAATATTACATTCTGATTGCAATTCAAACATTTTATTCACCGAAGCGCTAACTTTTTTTTTTTTGGTGGAACTGGGGATTGAACTCAGGCCCCTTGTGCTTGTCAGGCAAGCACTTATTCTACTGAGCTATCTCCCCGGCCCCTTGAAGTGATAACTTTACAGGTTGATTATCCTTACTGTTAAATATGACAGTAACTTTGAACCACCTTTGTTCCTAAAGCAATACATACAGTCTATGTTCCATATCTGATTTTCAATGCCATTTTAAACTCTTCTGTGTGCTGCTTTACATATGCTCTCAAAAATATATTATATAATATCTTAGTCTGAAAATTTAAATCAGATACTTTTATCCTTGCGATTTGAATTAGAGCAAAAAAATTCCCTGGGTACTGTCTCCAAAGAATTAATTATTAATGCTCCCATCACATATTTCCAGCCTGTGTTTTCTTACATCGTCAATGTTTCTTTCCCTGCAGACAAATCATTCTCTGAAAGCTCTGTTGATGTTTTCTGCATTCAAGATGCTATGTCTATTTTTAATTTCCTCTACTGATGTTTTATTTTCCTTTCAGAAACCAAAAATACCAATATCAAGAATAGGCATTTGTCCTTTCCTTAAAGCGTTATCATCTTACATTAGTTCATGTTCTAACCTTAGATGATCAATAATTCTATTTCTAATGGAGAAAGTGGCCTCAACCTTTGCACCATGATGTGTCCCTCCAATCTCATCCTTGTGGGGCTTCAGTATCCAGTCCCTCTGCACTATCTCCTTTCACCTGTCTGAGGAACAAATCAAGGAAAACTACCCAAAATTGAGATCCATTTTGGCTTTTGTTCATAGAGAAGGAAGGCTTTGAGGGAAGGAAGAATGAGCCTGCTGTGCATTTTGCAGATAGAGAAATGCATGCCAAGATGAAGCAAGTGAATGAATAAGTTGTCCCAAAAGCAGAATGAAATTCAGAACATAGTGTTTTGAGAGATCTGGCCTCATCCAAGAGGCAGACTAATTATTCATGGGAGACACTAACAATGCAATGTTTGTTTTGTTTTTTAATTTGATATTTGCACTTAAAAGTAATTACAGAAGTGCCTTGTATTAAAATAAGAATTTCATTGGTCTCACATGTATTGTAGGGCATAGCATTAGATTCTTATCACATTTAAATGGGCATTATGAACTTTTTAGTTCTTTAGGTCTTTATACAGACCTAGGCCCTGACTCCTTATCCTACAACTCTCTCCCAGTGGTTGTTTAGATTGAATCATATTCATATTCCCAATATTTCTTCTTCCCCATTCTAGCCTCTTCAAATTCATTCACTTATAAATTTGATTGCCGGACATTTTGGTTGGTACTAGCTATCAAAAACCCAGTTCTATTCTCTTTGGAGTTAATTGCCTTCTAGACAACAATATTTTAATAGAACATGAGCATTTCCCAAAGAGTCTATTGTACCTGTGATAGACTTGACAGGTTTGACAAGCTCATCTAGGTAACTGCAGGTTGTTGGACTGGGAAATCTGCACAGAATGGAGAGAGCGTTTTTAGGGCACTGGCAGGTATTTGCTGAAGCATCTCTCTTGACATGAAGACCTGGCAGGCCATGCCCATTGTTGGGAAATTCACCTGTTGTTATGAACTAGTAAAAGATGTGAGCCACTGCAAAATTAGCAAGTAATATCCCAGGATCAGAAAGCAAACAAAATTTCTTTTCATTATTCTATACTAAAGGCTTTTTGTCCTCTTTCTACTAATACTTCCCCTTTATTCCATTTCTTTTTAGCTTCATTCATGCAAAGCAAAGATGCATGAAATGTATCTACTGCATAATTTTATCTTAAGGATGATTTAGAGAAAGAACTACTAGGATAAGCAGCAGAGATGAAGTGTACAACCTGGGAAACTAAGTTCTGTTGTTGCTCATGTAAGGTCTTGCCTCAGTTGCTTGGCAGAGTACCTGCTCCTTGGTGCACAGTGAGCTTCTCATGACCCAGTTGCAGGAGCCTGCATGGGCCATCTGCTTTCCAAGTCTCTTGCTCAGCATCTTTCTCATGTGGGGCCACAAGTATAAACCAGGGACTTTTAGACCTGATAGCATAGCCATGGATCATCTTACTGTAGGTTTGTGGTTGGTTTGTGGAATGCACTTGGTCAAGTTCCTGGGTTTCTTGAAACCCTAAAAACGTCAATAATAAAGTGATGATTTTGGCCCGTGATCTTGGGCGTCAGTCAGGTGCATACTAGAGTAGTGGTGAAATATGATCTGATGCTCCACATCTCCTTGAGGATTCTGATTGCAGAGCTAGAAATAAATTAGCACCAGCAGTTAGGGAAGTATACTCAGGCCACTTTGAGGTAGAGCTCTTGAACATCCTGGTTCTTTCAGTCCTGAACACTTTGAGTTTCAGATGGGGAGTCCGGATGTCTGAAATAATTCTTATATAGCACTCATGTACATACAGGAAGGCACCTCTATATATTTTCTAACAATTGGAAATAGACAATACTCTCATTTGGCTGGGCATTTCTGGCATGCCAAGTTCACAAGTTAATTACCTCTTAGAATTCTGTCTACATATTCTATAAGTTCCACTCCAACTGAGAAAAATAC
The DNA here is from genome assembly GCF_000260255.1 of Octodon degus. Classification (NCBI taxonomy): domain Eukaryota; kingdom Metazoa; phylum Chordata; class Mammalia; order Rodentia; family Octodontidae; genus Octodon; species Octodon degus. The sequence goes on along the minus strand of NW_004524709.1, from coordinate 5,441,450 downwards.
TGCAATGCTGACAATTAACTTAAGAAAATACTGATCAAAAGTTAAACTTAGAGCTTTTGAAATCATTGTTTTGATTCTTTCTCCTTTCCTACTTTCTGTTTTCATTTGCGATATAAGTTTGATGTAGTAAAGGAGCTTATTTGTTTTTATTTTCAATAAGTCATCACCTTTGTAGTGATCTTTTTTGCATTTTAGGGAAGGGTCTACAGGGTGTTCAGGGTTTCAGTATTAGATCGGACTCATAGTGATCCGCCTGTTTACACCACACTCAGTCTCAATTGAAGTTTCGGTGTGCCCCAGGGATGGGGCTGGCAGGGCAGGCCCAGGAATCCAATCCCTGGCCCCTGTTCCTGCTTGCAGGTGCTTTAATCCACTGAGCTATTTGGCCAGCCCTCCTTTCTATTGATTCTGATCTCACCATCAAACCATGAGCAGACTTATCTGGGAAGAAGTGAGATTGGGTCTGTCCATCCTCTGATGATCTCTAAGTCCCTGAAGGCTGGGTACAGGACTATGATTTTTTTGGTGCCATCCTTTCTAGAGGTGGCAGAAACACTGGTGAAGCAAGGAATATGAACAAAGAACAAATGAAAGAAGGGAAAAATACATATTTATGTATATGTGCAGAATAGTTTGGATAACTGTATTGTCGATTTTTGCTGGTCTTTTGAAAGGAGCAGTTAATGCTTGAAAAAATTATATTTTCTTCGTCTTTTGAATTTCTTATAACTTATTTTGTTATTGTTTCGTTTTATCTTTCTTTAAATGAATCTTACATATTTATATCTGGTACTCTGAATAACTAATTTAAAGATAGCATCATGTAATATAGTAGCTGTTGTTAAATTCCTATTACTTTGTTTAGTGACGTCTTGTATTGTTACTAATGCTGTTTTTTTCCTATCATTATTTTGTATTCATGAAAAATAAAAAAAAAAATAAAAGAAAAAGAGGAATGGAAGCTGATGGCAGTTTTTCTAAACTGCAGACCTGAACCTTGGCTGTGGCAGGACTGATGATGATGAGCCCGTGTCCTTTTGTCCTGAGGGTGGTTCTCAGTGATCCCAGTTGTCCAAGCAGCACCTGCACTGTGATGGAGTGTTCTAAATATTCTATACAGAATAACGCATCATATCATCTTGCAATTTTTGTTTCAACTTTAAAGAAGTAGAAAGAAACACAGAGGCCACCCTACCAGTGTGGAAGCCAGATTCATGGCCACATCTCAGTGTCTTGTCTACAGGCTCAGGGTCTCTGTTGTGGATCAGAATTTGCTAATGTGATATCTAGTGGTCAGAGATTTTTTTTTGTAAGAAATAGAAGGCTTATAAATTGTTGGCCATTATTTCCAAACCAAATGTTAGCTCCAAATGTCTGTCTATAAAGTAAACAAAATATGGAAGCAAAGTAGGTTGAGGTTTTCTGAGAGGTGTAGTTGACATGAAGGTGCTCAGGCAGTCTGAGATGGTCTAGTTGTGCCAAAAGCAGTCAGACTGGATCTCTATCTGATGTTGAAACTCCCCATGTTGGCTGAGTGGACATCACAGACAGCTTGCCATCGCTGGCAGGGAAAGAAAAAGCCGGGAGCAGAACAATACAAGTCATATAAATATGTGTGTGCTGCTGTGCTCAGGGGACTGCCCTCTGCCTTTTATTGACTCTTGCCCCAGACTACTTCAGACCTGGGAGCAGCATTCACTGTTTTGAAAAGGAGTGAGGGAGGTGATCAAACAAATCACTCAGGTCTCAGTGGGGGAACAGGGCCTGCTCAGATCTCAAAGCTGTTTCAAAAGTCACAAGGTTGGGATGCTGAATGTTTTTTTCTAGTTTCTTTTTTAAAAAAATTTCATTTTAATGAGAAAAAAAAGATAAAATAGCAATGAAGCAGTTTCAAAAACAAGTTAGTAGGTCACTTACAATAAGCAATACATTAGAGGCCAGGGAGATGGCTCAGTGGAATAAGTGCTTCCCTGGCAAGCTCAAGGGCCTGAGTTCAATCCCTGATTACACACACACACACACACACACACACACACACACACACAAAATAATAATAATCAACACATTGCATATTGTTGTCTTTGTAGTAGCTATTCAGAGGAAAAGATGTAGAGGTGAAATCTTGTCTAAATACTATCAGTACAAACATTTCTTCTCATTAAACTAAGAGAAAGCAGCTGTACATCTATCCTAACTATCTTGTATACACATATACATATATATATATTTTTTTTTTCTCACTACAAAATGGTCCTTTATTTATATCCCCCTTTTTTGTTGTGTTTTGTCAGAGATGGGTGTTCCAGGGATTGGACTGATATCCCTTATCAGTCCAGGGATTTGACTGGTCTTTTTAGTTATATAGGTCTTGCTTTAACTTGGTCTCAACCATCCAGCAGAAAAGTATAACCAAGAGGTATAAAAAGTAAAGCTATATTAATATACTGAGCTATAAAATGCTCAAGTCAACAATTTCAGACAATTTCCTCTTGTGCTGGTAACACACTACTATTATGAACTATTGGACTATATTGGATTATTTTGCTAAATTCAAGTAGCTACAATATTTGAACTGGCACCAAGTATGAAAGACCCTTTAAAGACTTCTCCAAATACAGCTTCTCTAACAGCAATGAAACACTTATCTCTGACAAAACAAAACAAAAAAGGGTGAATGTTGTGGCCCACACAGCCCTCCTGAGAGGACCCCCGGAGGGGTCACAAGGGCTCTTAGCTCTGTCTCCCTCACTGTCCATGCTCTGGAAAGATGACATGTCTGAGTTAGGAGACTTCCAGGGATTGAGAAGGGAATAGTCAGGAAAGGGGAGCAACCTTGCCTATTTGTCTTTGAAACTCTGATTTTTATCGTCTATCCTCAAATTGTAGCCTTGTTTCTATGAGCAAAAGTGTCCAAATTCTAAATCTGCTCATGGAGATATTGCAATGATTTTAACTTCAAATTCCTTAATCACTCTTTCCCGGTGGTCTCATCCAGTGGCTCCCTCCTTGTTCCACTCGCCGTGGCTCTGGGGTCTCTGGTGTTTGCTGTCAGGTCCTTCAGGAATGCTGAACAGAGAAACCTATAGATATAAGAGAATTCCCAACAGGATGTGTTCTGTCCTGCCATTGCTCCCTGGGTGTGGGAAATAAAATCTGGAAAGAACATCTGCAGCCCACCCTCGTGGCTGCTCCAACGTGGGCTGCATGATCCCTTTAGTCTACTGCTTGAGAAACTTATTTTAGTCTATTTTTAGGCATGGAGTGTGTTAAAAGATTACTGCAAAAGAGATATTGTCATTAATCCCTTTCAAAATACCTCCCCCCCCATTTTGAACATATCTTATCCTTCTTGCCAGTTTCTGCAGCAGTTCTAGAAATCTTCTTTCATGAATGTCTTTAGCTTGAATTCTCATGATGCCAGATTTGAAGAGTAATGTGGATGAGGACACATCATAATATTTTTATGAGCCTTCTGTTTTGGACAATACTCAACAGCAGCATTTGCTGTATTTTATTTTCGGAACTGGGGTTTGAACTCAGGTCCTTGCGCTTGCCAGGGAAGCCTTTATTCCACTGAGCCGTCTCCCCGGCCCCTGTATTTTTTTTTTTTTTACACCTTATAAAGACACTCCCAAAAGAGAACATTGAACTGCTTTAGAAAGTTGCAACAATGATTGGTCAGTATTTTGAAGAGGATTACTAGCAATGTGTCTTAGACTGTGGTTAATTTTTAAAAACTTAGACATTCATAGTATATTTAAAAATTATTACTGTTTATTTGTGACCCTGGTTGATGACTTTAAGCTTGGCAGAGTAATATAAATATGTACTGCATCTTGATAAGTTTTACTCCCTCTTTCCTTCTCTCACGAGCCTAGCCTTGAACTCACAGTGATCCTCCTGCCTCAGTCAAGTGCTGGGATTATAGGCATGTGCTACTATGTCCAGTTCCATTTATTTATTTATTTATTTATTTATTTATTTATTTAGGGTCTTGCTACACAGTTTGAATTCATAGTGATCTTCATGTATCAGCCTCTCCAGCACTGGGATTACAGGCATGCGCCACAACTGGCTGACATAGCATGTGGTACCAGGGATCAAACCTGGGTCCTTGCACTTGCCAGGCAGGTGCTTAGACTGCTGAGCTATCTTCCCAGCCCAGCCCTCCATTTCTTAACTGGGTAGAGCTTATTTCTCTGTTTCTCAACTGGATTTTTTATTTTGATCATCATATTATCTATATATGTAGGGATTTTTTTATGTTAGAGAAGTCATGCTATATTTAACAATTTTTGGTTGACTTACTTTGCTTTGCATTATGTTCTCAAGAACCCTAAATATGACTGAAATTTATCCTTCTTTATGGCTGAGTAGTATTTCATTGTATAAATATACCACATTTTCTTTATGCATATATTTATTGATGGACAAATAAATCATAGGATAATTTCAAAATTTAGCTACTGTGAGTTGCATTCCTATAACTATGGATGCATACTATCACTGTAGTATGATGAGTTTAACTCTTTAACTCAGGAAAGCCACATCTGGATCAAGTGAAATTTCTATTTTTAATATATGAGGACTTTATTTACTGATTTCTAAAACAATTGTATTAGTTTACATTCCCACAGAAAATATATCAGGATTTCTTTTCCCCACATCTTCAGCAGCATGTGTTGAGTTTTGAATCTTTGTTGATAGCTGTTCTTACTGGAGCAGAGCGACATCTCAGTGTTATTTAGATCTGAATTTCTCTAATGACCAGAGATGCTGAACATTCACCAGACACTTATACTTCTTCTTCTGGTTAGTGTCTATTCATTTCCTGCACTGATTTTTTAACTCATCTTTCATTTTGAGGGATCTGACTGTTTGAGTTCTTTATATACTTTACAGATGAGTTTTGTATGAAGAAGAGCTGTGATCTGCTTTCCATTCTGTAAATATTCTCTTCTCGTGGTGGTTTGGCTGTGCAGAAGCTTTTTTACATGAAATAATCCCCTTTGTTGATTCTTGGTGCTTGTCTTAGTTACTTTTGCTATTGCTGGGACAAAGTACCTGGTGCCCGAAGGCAGGGTGGCATCATAGACAATGAACAGTTCATGGTGGGCAGAAGGCAGCAAAGTCACAAGGGACAGTCATTGCTCTTACTCTCCCTTTTACCCTATCCAGGCTGCATAGGGTGGCGGATGTTTGCACCCCTAGTCTTAGTGCCCTGGATCCTAGCTCTGCACCATGACTCACTGCACAGCATCATATACCCCAGGTCCAGCGATGTCTGACAAAGCCCCACCTGTGACCACATGAGGCGCTAAGGTTTATATAAAAACAAGCCACAACAATGCTCTTCCTTGTCCAATTAGGATTCTGTTGAAAAAGTCTTCATCTACACACATGCCTTCAAAAGTTTACCAATATTTTCTTCCAGCAGATCCAGTGTTTCTGTGTGATCCACTTTGATTTTATTTCATTACAAGGAGAGACGTATGTCTAGATGTATTCTTCTGTGTTTCACTAGCACTGTTTGTTAAAGAGTCTATTACTTCACTTGCATATTATCAGCCCTTTTGTCAAAAATCAGATAGTTTAAGGTACTTGGTGCTACTGTTGCAGACACTATACTATTCCATTGGTCAATATGTCTGTTTTTGTGCTGATACTCTGCTTCTTTCCTAAGGTAACCTCACAGCATAACTTGAGACTGCAGATTATAATGCCTTCTTCCTTGCCTTTGTTTCCCAGGACTGCTGGTTGTTTTGGGCCTCTTTTGGTTTTGTATGAATTTTAGAATTTTTTTGTAGTTTTGTGAAAATATCTGATAGTATTTGATGGGGACTGCATTTAATCTACATATAATCTTGTCTAATTGGCCTTTGTATATAACGGTCATATCTTATGAGCTCCTACACTTGAGATTCAATGAGCCAATATTTTATGTCAGCACTTCATACCATAGGGAATGAGAGGGTGATGGAGTGGGATGAGTGGGTGTAAGAATGGCTACTAAGCTCCAGTTCCCAACTGGATTAAAAAGGATAAACATTTCTTTGGCCGCCTTGTTGAGGGGTTAGAAACAGTGACTGTCCTCAGCAAATGGAAGGTTTATAAATTATTTAGCTAGAACCATTTAATATTAAAAAGGGAAATAAGACAATGGCTGGCTTACTTCGTTGCAGAGTATTTTGGCCTCAGTTAATAGTAAATGCACAAGGAGAGTGTTTCCCAGTCAGAATGCTGGTCACATTCATAATAGAGAAATTATGAAGCCCAGGCAGGGGGCCCTGGGCTTGGTGAGCTACAGAAAGTGTTACTCTTCTTCCTGAAGAAGGAAAGCCACATAAATTCTGTAGGCCTCTTTCCTGATGGCATGGGGCATCATGTCTAGAAAGGGCTTCAAGTTGTTTAGAAATGTCATCTCATAGAAATTATCCACACCTCGTTGGGCAGTGTCCCCAGGCGCTGTCTCATCAGCCACATGCTGGGCAGTTCAGCCAGGGCCACTGAGACATTGTCATGAATTGATCATGGGGTTTTTATAAACTCAATCACCAGCAGTAATGATGGAAAACCAAAACATTTCTTTGGGAAGACATGACTGGCTGGTTAATGGCTCGAGGCCCATTCCCTCGGCTGGTCCATAATGCATTTATTTTGGTGGGTGTGTGGAGAAGCACCAGGCCAGAACCTGAAAGTATAAATGGGTGTGTGTGGATAGAGAATGGAGGGCGTTCAATGAGCATAAATCTTCATAATAAGGCACATCTCAACACCTCAGGCTTGTCCCCAGGAGGCCCACATAAACCTACAGGCAGCCAGGCAGCACCTGTAATGAGATTTCACTTAAATGAAGGGGAGAAATAGCATTCCATTTCATTACTCCAGAGGCCGTGCAAGCCCGGGGTCCTGGCATTCAACCTCCACTGAAGCAAATGTTCATTACATTTTCCTACTTGCCCTGGAGAGTAAAGAGCTATAATCATCATTACTTATGTAAACATCATCTTATAATCACAAGTGTGGATGCAGTGACAGGGGCTTAACCATGATGCGACTTCTACCAGGAATGCAGGCCACTTTGCCAACACTTTGGCAATGTTTGGGGCCTCAAGATCATTTTCATTCCTATCTCTGTAATACCTTAGTGCAGGAAAACTCTGAATGTCTTTGTCATAAAATACAGGCCCTGGATGACCCCGGGATAAATTAATAATGTTTTATTAAGATATTTCCCAAACAGTGTTTCAAGATACTTAGAGGATGAAAAAAATAACTTGGGGAAAATGGACACATATTCAATTTCCTCATTGGAGGTACAATCAACATATTAAACAGCCAAGTAGTCTAAACGGTGAGTGACATATCTTCTGTCTTCCCTTCCTTTACTTTATCTGACCACTGTGGCCTCCTGCAAAACCAATCTGAATCTGTGGCTCATCATGTGCTTTCAGAAACATTTTTAATCTAATTATTTGTGATTACTTTTTAAAATATCTTTTGATGACTAATACCACAGTGACATGATTGATTAAAATAGTTCCTGTATATACCCAAATTAAAAAGACTGGGAGGGGCTGGGGAGATAGCTCAGTAGAATAAGCACTT
>NW_004524709.1:5414895-5433692 GCF_000260255.1 Octodon degus | reverse complement strand
AGAGAGAGAGAGAGAGAGAGAGAGACAGAGACAGAGAGAGACAGAGAGAGACAGAGACAGAGACAGAGAGACAGAGACAGAGACAGAGAGACAGAGAGAGAGAGAGACAGAGAGAGAGCAATTTGATTTCTTAAAACCTTAAGTGTAAAAAAGATTAGAGAACCATTTCTTCCACTAAAATTTAAAGGCCAGAAGAACTTACAAGGTCTTTGGCATTTCCTATTCACATTCCCCATTGTCTTAGTTACTTTCCTCTCTTTGCTGAGGCAGACTACTTAACCCCAAAAGTTAAAGGGGAAAGATTTATTTAGCTCAGACTTTGAAGAAGTTTTAGTCCATAACTAGCTGGCTCTAAGGCAGAGGGACTATAGCTCATGGTGGCAGAAAACAGCAGAAGCAACAACAGAGAGAGCACAAGATAAGCCTCTTTTTGTCCCTTATAGTATCCAGCCTACTAGAATTAGGGCAATGTCAATCCAATCAATGTATTGATCCAGCAATCACTCACCCTTAATCTCAGGACCCTTAAGCCAAGAATTATATTATGAATTAATCATACATTCAAGATTCAGCCACCTTTGAAAAGCCCACCCCCATGGTCACATGAGGCTTTGGGAAGACATCTAGACATAAGCCATAACACTCATGTCCACCATTTCTGAGAAAAGTAAAGATCAATGAGAGGTGATTTAGGCCAAAACAAGTATAAAACACACATGAAGCTAGGAGAGGTGAGGGGGCTTTTTGAAAGCAGGGCTGGTGGACTCCTGATTCGCACATTTGATCACACACTGGTACATAGGACACAGTAGATGAACTATTTGACTGGGTGGGTTCACAAGTTTGGGTCCTCTCAAAATACTCAAGATGTGTTCCCTGTGTACTCTGAGGGTGGTGCAGTTTTCTTTCCATTGTAACTTCCTCTGGTCTCATTAGCATTATTGATAGTTTTGCTAGCATAAAGTCCATGCAGAGTAGAATCTTAGAGAACCCAAGGAAGGTGTGCAGATACTTAGGAGCCAATGTGACATACACTCACATGGAGTCCCAGGGAGACAGGACTCTTGTAAGAAATATGGCAGTGGCTCCAAGAGAGAGAAACCTGAATAAGAAGCTTCAATATTTTCCCCATGCAGAAGAAAGTTAGTGGTTTCCTTAGTGCGCTTGGGGTTGGTCACAAGAGGGTTGTTTATAGGTGACCAGTACTAAGGCCCTTTTACTCCTAGAGATACAGATATGTGCTACACAAAACAAGGGGCAGAGGGACAAGCAAAGGGACTTTCTTTCAGAGTTTCTTATTAGAGTCATGAGTATTTATCTTGGTAATAGTTTTAGGTACTGTCTTGGTTGCTTTTTTCTCTTGATGCTGGGAGAATATATCTGACACCCAAAATTAAGGAAAGAAAGGTTTACTTAGCTCATAGTTTGTGGAAGTCACAGTCCATATGTGGCTGGCTTCAAAGCATGGTGGCACATGGTAGAGGGCAGCAGTTCATGGTGGCAGAAAACAGCAAGAACAAAAAGGGAGGAGCAGCAGCAGAGATATCAGAGGCAGAGAGCAAGCCTCTTTCCCTTATACTGCATTCAGGCTATCTGCCCAAGGCCACACCATAATCCCAGCAGCACTCATACCCATAATCTCAGCATTGGATCATGAATTGATCAAAGACTTTAGAAGTCTGCCCCATGACTACGTGAGGCTTTAGGGGCATAATTAGACCCAAACCACAACAGGTACCATACCCCAGACTACTAACATCATTCAAAGATGACTTGCTCTTTAAGGCAGGAATTTTCTTTTCTTTCCTGTTGTGTCAAATATCACCTAATAAGGTACTTTTACCTGTGTACTTTCCATGTAATGACTTAGAGTCAATTGTCATACTCAGTTATGGTCACTGTTGGCTGATAAGTTTCAGTTTGGGAAGATCATGATTCAAGGACAGGAACAAGATATGTTCCTGGCACCAATGAGTCTATTCTAGTGAAGCATGCCAACAGATTGCATGTTACCTCAATGCCATCTATGTTTTGACACAGTATGACAGCTCTGTAGGTCCCATCACCCAGGCAGCTTGTGATGGTCACATCCAGGCTACTGGAGGGAGACAATACCTCAGCAGAGGCAACAGTCTCAGGCCAAGGAAATACAAACAATGGGCTTGAGAGGAAAATAAAGCACAAGGTCCATGAACAGAGATGGGATGTTAGCTAAAGACAATACCATAAACTGAATTTCAGCTGATTTTAGGTGCTGAGTGGGAGGAAGTTGGTAATGAATATGAGCACATTATAGGTAGAAAAGGCACATGAGAGCCTTATTCAGGGTAGCAATGTGGTCAGATAGCCATTTACTTAGACACATATAGCTTCAGGTTGTTAGAGAAGAGTGGTCTTCTGACAAGGAACACAAAGAGACAGATTTCTTTCAAGGCTGAGAAAACAGCTTCTGCTACCTCAGCTTTGGGGTCTGGCCAGAACAAGCATTCTGAGGAATTGCTGATAGCTGGGAAGCTCTCAGGGGGCACTTGGTGCTGGCTGGGGACTTTTGGGGTGCTCTGTGCAGGTTCCTGGCAGATCCCACAGAAACCAAGCAACAAGTTGTGGCAGTGGCTGTCAGTAGTTGTGGCTTCAGGACCCTGGATGCTGGATTTAGTAACAAGGTTCCTTCCAACGTCAAATATGGATATAGTTTGGGGGCAGGAACCAAACTCAGAACTCTGAAGAGCTGGCAGGGTTTCAGTACTTATGTATGAATTCTGTCACTCCTTCCTTTCTAAGGAAAGTTGTCCAAGATGAAGATGACAGAGGCTTTATTCAGAGCAGGGGAGGTTTGCCTAGAGGTGTGCTTCAGCCTGAGGGAACTGAAATGGGAGAGTTCAGGAGAGATTTAGAAAGAGGTGAGATAATTAGTGGAGAAACCAATGCTAGGAGAAACAGGAAAAGATAAATACAGCAACCAGGGAAGAAACAAAAAGGCTTGGAGCATATAGCCTGTCATGTGGTTTGGGGCAATGAGGGAGCAGTTGGAGAGATTTTTAGATAGTACATCAGGAGGCAGAAATGCATCAAATACTCCTGCTAAATCCTGCCTAAGATCAATCCCCAGTTCTGCAAACAAACAAACAAACAAACAAACACCAAAAAAAAAAAAACCCAAAATGAAAACAACAACAACAAAAAACTGCGCAGTTGTTACTAGTGCACTTTGTTGCTCACTCTGAGGGTTTTCTTAAGCTCTGGCTCCCATGTTTTGCCACCTTGTTAGAGTTAGGTGCTTGAGGAGGAAGGACAGTGGGTTTCTCAGGACCTCAGAGAACCTCAGATCTCTAAGGGCTAGAAGCTTTGTTATCCAGTTTAAGAAGAGCCCCTTTCGTTTCTGACAAAGTCAGTCAAATCCCCTCAGTATTTACCCTGAAACTCTGTACAGCACCTTAGATCTTTTGTCAGTGTCAGCCATCTGGATGAGTCATGGCCATTGCTTGATCAATTTGCTGTCTGTGAAAGCCTGAGAGAAATTTTCTCTCTACTAACCTGTTTTGAAACTGTTTCATTATTTTATATTTTTTCTCATTAAAAAGAATAAAAATTTTAAAAAAGAAGAGCTCCTGTTTGTGATTATTTTTGTTTATTTCTAAGACACATCTCTTTGTGTCTTCCTGCTAACCTAATCATGTCTTCTTGGTTGCTGTACAACCCATATGTCCATTCTGTATGACTTCATGTTCAGAGGTGGTCCTATCTCACTACTTACACTTCACCAGCTTTATATCATCCAACATTAAAAAAAAGAAACTACTATGGATCCAGCAGAGTATCAGACACAGGTAAAAAATTAAGATAAGTGAGTATACAACACGTCTTTCTTGGTGTTCATAGTCCAAGTAGAGAGTAAAGATAGAAAAGCAAATACTGGTACTTGAGCCGCAGTGGAGGGTGGTGAGTGAGAAGCCATGGGAGTATGGTTTTCAGATAAGCATCTAAGTGGGACTCGGTGAACAGGGCATCTGTGACTCAGCTGCTTCTCTGTAAGTGGCAGGTAGGATGCAGAGTTAGAGGGGATGACTGAGTGATTTTAGCAGAAGAAATAAAAAGTTCCCATCTTCTTTTCCCCCTCCCTGTCATCTTAGGCGGTGATGTTCAGGGAAGATAAAAACATCCATGGTGTGTGTAGCCACGCAGATGCCTGGTGAAAGGGGAAAGCATGGAGGAGGCAGAACAAGGGGCTACCTTCCAGCTTTTGACTCCACAGGGCTCGTCTTTGTGTTCCAGGTCAGTCTTTCAGCATAGTGATTTCCTTTGCTATACAACTTCCCAGGGTAAATTTTTTCAAAAGAAAAACATTTCAGGAAAATACTCATTAACCTTAGCAATGCAAAAGAAGCATAACTGAAAGGAGAGGGAGTTTCTGGGATCCTTGTGGGAAAATACAGAGAAGCTTCTGAGAAGAACGTGAGTAGGGTAAGTAGTGCTGGCTCTTGGCTGACAAGCGCATGTCCACATCACACTCCACTCTAGATCAGAACTATGGTGTGTGTGTGTGTGTGTGTGTGTGTGTGTGTGTGTGTGTGTTGGGAGTCCTCAGAAGGTCTAAATGACAGGACATTTAGTTTAAGAACCATACTTCATGTCATGCTACAAAGTTGTCAAAGATGTGTGCTTTTCTGGGACACTACACAGTAGAAGCAATGGAAAAGACCATTCCAGGGCACTGAGCCAGGCAGAAGATTTTTCTGTTCTCTATTTTCTACAATGGATTGATGTCGGGCCTCTAACTATTCCTTAAAGATAACATCCTCTCACTCCTCGGGAGCTTTGGAATCTTTTTTTTTTTTTTTGCGGAACCGGGGATTGAACTCAGGCCCTTGCACTTGCCAGGGAAGCGCTTATTCCACTGAGCTATCTCCCCAGCCCTTTGGAATCTTTTAAGCCTGATAAATTCAAACTATTTGGCACCAAGTAAGTATCCACTGGAAACCTATTGTCATGTCTGGCTCTTGCCTTTCTTCCCTAAAACAGTGGCTCTGAAAGTTGTTACTGTGTCCAGAGATGATCAACTGGAATGTGTGAGGAAAATGTTAGGATACCTCTTTGCATATAGTTGTAGCTCATAACTTTTATTGTGTGGCTTATATAGGTTGTTGTATCCATCATATAGATATATTATAAATATTATATGCTTAAAATACATAAATATATTTGTAAAAATACATGAATAGAAATGCTTACTTTATGCTGCTAGACATTAAGCTTGTCATTAGCTTTTGGGTCTCAGACCTGTGAGTAAGCATGGCAGGCTTGTAAGGTGCTGGGAAAGTTCTGTTTCTTATCTGATGTTTGATAAATCAGTATATTAATTTGGTAGAAACTTATAAAATTGTATTATCACAGGCCTTTTATTTGGAGATGATTACTTTAAAGGTAGTTGGGCACCAGAGAATACTTATGGATTATGAACCAAATGATCGTGTTTGATCTCTTGTTGTGACCTTTGTACTAGTAATCTCAGAGTCTTTGATTCCAGGGAAACAAGGGCTGTCCTGGGGATTCTGCACATCCTAATGGGCAAGTGCGGTTACCACTGAAGTTTGATTTAAAATCACTTGGACGTTGCCTAGGAGCAGCCGTATTTATCAGGGGACTTCCAAAGTTGTCCTGGATTGTCCCAATTTTCCAAGGCACAAATCTATGATAATGCAATATAAAGAGTTTTCTTTAAACTCACTTTTCCATATTTTGAAAGATTTTAGGAGCTGTTTCTGGCTAGTCTATCCTTTTGATGTCCATATGACATCACAGCAAAAGAGAGTGCAGATATTACTTGCTTGGTGAGGGAATGAACTCTACCCAGTCATTCCCACAGTTTGGAGGAAGACTCAGGTGATGTGGATTCTAATTCAGGGACACTGAGGACCCCCTGGAATCCTCACATTCATTTCAAAGCAGATGTCCTGAGAAACCTAGCTACAAGTGCTACTTTTTCTATTTTTATAATGGTACTATCTACATCACATACTACTGGTTTTGGAGGAGGAGTGACATTTTTTTTTAAAAAAATTTGTGTGTGTGTGTACTTTAGGGAAGGGTCTACAGGGTGTTCAAGGTCTCACTACTAGATCCGACTCGTAGTGATCTGCCTGTTTACAGCCTCCCAAGTGCTGGGATTACAGGCATGTGCCAACACGCCCAGTCTCAATTGCCCTCTCAGCATGCCCCAGGGGCAGGGCCAGCACAGCAGGCCTGGGAACCGAATCCCTGGCCCCTGCACTTGCTTGCAGGCGCTTTAATTTGCTGAGCTATTTGGCCGGCCCTTTGACTTTTTTTTTTTTTTGACCCACCTTTCCTGTGTTTTGAGGAATGGCATAGCCATTTCAGAACCTACTTCTGTTTATCCATAGGACAGCACAGCTAAAGAGAGATGGTGCTGGTATTATTTGTATGGTCAAGATCAGAACAGGAGATCACAGCTCTTAGGATCCAAGAAGAATCCCTTATATGAGGCAGACTGAAACTCCAGCCCATCAGATTTTCTAGGAGTAGTCAGTCATTTTTGCTTCATTTTGTCATTGTTTCATTCCTTACTGTTTCTGAAACTCTCTGAGTTAAAACAGCTCAAAATTTAGTTTGCATTACTGACCGTGCTGGCTGTCTCTTCCTATTTTAATTTGCGTTTTCATTTCTGGATGTTCCTACTAGCATACTTCTAAGAATTATAACTCGTGTATACAGCCCCAGGACCAAGAGGGAGATAATACAACAGTGGCATCAGAGAGCTGTGACGAAGGAGGAGGTCACATGACTGAGTAAGCACGCAACCTAATTAGTGGCACTTCTCCATCAGCCAGTGATGATAGGCTCAGTAGGACTCCCGTAAAGCAGGATGTGCCTCTTGTCTCCTCCTCCAATCTGTTGTGGCTGCAGAGGCCACATGGAATCCTGTATTCTGCCAAGACTGAGCTGTTCTCACCATCGCTCGGTAACAGAGAAGCAAGGTTTTTCTCTGCCCCGCAGAACACAAGTGAAACACTGAGGAGAATCCTTTCCAGCTCTTAGCAGAATCTTTACACAAGACCAGTTGGATTCAGAGGGCGAAATGGAGTGAACATTGAGCAATACTTCAGCATCAGTGTAGCTAAGTTCTTGGTAAACACAATATCCTGAAGTCATATTGTGCTCTGTTTCCTCAGATTAAATATATCTTGTCCTCAGATTTATATTGGCACTTTATGGCCTCTGCAAATGACTGCCTCAGCGCTGCAAAGTAATTCCATCCTGTCATATTTGTCTTTGGAAATTGTAACAAATTATGGTGATTTATAATATCAAACTCAACTCTTCCATTTTTTCCCCAGATGGCAATGTCGCTGATGGTGAGATTCTAGGCCATCCATTTATTCTGGGTGGAAAGTGACAGTGAAGCATGTTTCATCTGCTGCCATGGCACTTGCTTCCCTTTGAGGGGCCCCTGTCACATAACTCACGTTGTCCAGAGATAGATCCATGCCTCCACTTACTTGTGGCCTCCTAATAAAGTGTGACTTCTCTGGGCCAGATGAGTGGTGCCTGCCCTGAATCTCTTTGTCCCTGACCCACTTTCCTATGTCCCTGCCAGTCAGTAGAAATTATGGATGTGAAATGTTGGCCTACTGTGATGCAACGGCATGGTCAGATCAAAGAATCAAGGTTAAAGCCTGACCGCTTCCTTTCTCATTGTGTTTATTTCAGTGGGAGGCAAAAGGCAAATCTGTACCCTGATTTTCTGGAAAGTAGAATACTGGCTTCTTAGAAAGAAAGAAAAATAAATGGCTAGGACTAGAGCTTAGTGGCACAGCATCTGCCTGAGTAGTGTGAGGTCCTGAGTGCGAATCCTGGTACCAAAAAAATGCCTCATAAGAAAGAACAGGCAGGGATGGCGAGATAGCTCAGAGGTCTAAAGCACCTGCTTAGGCAAGCTTAGGCAGATTCAAGGAACTGCAGTTCAATCCCCAGCACTACATGCTGTGCCAGTCCTGGCCTTAGGGTGGGTTGAGCTAGCCAAAAATAAATTAAAAAAATAATAAAATAAAAAGAAAACTCAAAGAAAGAACAGGTAGAGACCTAAGTCTACCAACCAGCCCCAGAAGGATGGCAGGACCACTCCAATCTCTTTGTTAATGATAGAATGTCTTTCTCCAAGTTCATATAGTGAAGTGCTGAGCTCTAAGGGATGGTAATAGGAGGTGGGAGGCTGTGGAAAGCAAGTAGGGTGAGGTGATGTCATGGGGAGCGGTTCCTGGTAAAGAGAGAAAAGACTAAAGCTCCCCTTCCTATCACATGAAACTTCAGTGAGAGGCACCATCTGTCCACCAGAAGAGTGGCCTCACAAGGACCCTGACTGGCCAGTATGGGGGCATTCATCTGTGACTCCTACTCTCCAGAACTGAGGAAACACAAGTCGCTGTTATTTAAGCCACTAAGTCTATGATATTTTGGTATGGCAAAAGTGTTGACAGACTCTGACTCACAGCCCCAAAGCCTGGTGCTGTCTTTCTCATTGCATGTGGAGCCAGAGGATGCCATTGATCTGAAAAACTTATGGAAATGTGGACGTAATATTGATATCACTTCTTAAGCACTAAGCAACATCTGATATAGAGAGCCCACCCTATGGAGTGTACCTTGCATATATATTTTGCAAATAACTAAAATCATCTGTACCGGAACTCTGACATAAAATGGCAAATTATAAATTTTTGGAGCCCAAACCATCTCAAGTAAAGTGAGGAGATTGATATTGTTCATTAAAAGCTTGGAAATAAGTTCATACAACATACAACATTGTACGCGACAGTGCATAGTAAGTCAGTTAAGGCCAAATTTAACATGTCTGAGGTTCACTGTAACACACAGAAGCCCTAAGCAGGTTACAGAATCTCCTCCAGAACAAAGTGAATGATGAACAGACACAAGAGCAGGGCCATCTGCATGTCTTCACGTCCTTGCACCCGCTGGACCAGCGTTGTGTCTGGCATTTTCCTGTCCATGCAGCTGCAGGCTGTGGTGGGGAAGTCATCCTAGAAGGAGCTCCTGAGAAGAGGGAGTGGCCAAGCCCATGTGGCTTGTGGACTTTCCCACAAGAGCTTTCATCTGATCAGATTGTGAAGCCCCTTTCAGCATATATTCCAGAGAAGTAGGAGATACAATAATAAAAAAAAAAAAAAAAAAAACCACAGTGAATACTTAAAGTTTAAAAAAAATGTACTAAAGGACTCATTACCATTAATTGCTCTCAGCCCTCTTCCAACACCCTTATCCTGCCAGTCTCTCCACTTTCTGAAGCAGATCTGGAAGTCTTTCTTTTCTGAGTGTCTGTAGTTGTGCAGTCGTGGCTGCCTAGATGTCCTGAATCAATCTAGCATATTTACCATTCATGGTCATTTTTATTTTGGAAAGAGCCAGAATTTGCATGGTGTTAGAGTTGGTTAATAAAGTAGAGGATGGAGTACTGTAATGTTTTTATTGAATAGGAATTGCACAAATGTTTGACCAATAAGAAGTGATCAAAATATACAGGATTTTTAAGTAAAATTTGTTACAGTAAAAGACACATTACTATTAATTCCTCTCAAAATATTCTCTGCATTCTGAATATAATTACACCCCATTGTTCTTGGCAATGTATCTTTTCCTGTAATTTTATTTATTTATTTATTTATTTATTTATTTATTTATTTATTTTGCATTACCAGGGATTGAACTGAGGACCCCGTGCTTGCCAGGCAAGTACTTATTCTACTGAGCTATCTCCCCAGGCCCATCTGTAATTTTAAAAAGATTTAAGCATTACTATATTTTTTGAACATGCTTGCATTATCTGCTCCCACATTCCTTCATTCCTCATTCTGTACAGGACACTGTACATCCAGAAAGACAAGGTGAATACTCACTTAGAGCAGCAAAAGGCAAACAGAGCAACTAATAAAGGCCAGAAGGATTAGCTCAGAAGGCTGATCAGCGCTGAGAGAGCACTCAGGCTGGGTCCCTGACCAGGACATGGAAAAAGGAGTGGGGGTGGGGAGGCCGCATGGAGACCTGGAGCACATGGTAGCCTCAGAGATGAAGCCTATGTGAAGGCCCATGGGGCTGAGGCCAGACCACCATGGGACTCAAGGTCACCTACGGGCCCTGGTCACCCACACCATGCAGCCTGGCCAAGACCAAAGGATGTACAGAAGAAATTGAGGACAGGCTGCTGGTCTGTTCAGCGCCTGACATTTCATGCCGACAGCTGTGGATTATATCGCTGAGGATGTAACTCCTCCCATGTTCTATTCAGGGACTCCTGATTCAGTATTGGCATTATCTTTGGAATTTGAAATTCAACAGGTTTTTATTCATTCCTTTTTTTTCCTTCTTTTTTTCCTTCCTTCCCTCCTTTCTTCTTTCTTTCTTTCTTTCTTTCTTTCTTTCTTTCTTTCTTTCTTTCTTTCTTTCTTTCTTCCTTCCTTCCTTCCTTCCTTCCTTTCTTCCTTCCACCTTCTTTGTTCATCTTTCTCCCTGCAGTAAGAGGGACTGAAGCCAGGGTCTTTATACTAAGCTACATACCCAGCCCTTTTAATTCTGAAATAGAGTCTTGCTAAGTTACTAAGTTCATGAGGCTGCACGTGAACTTGTCATCCTCCTGCTTCAGCCATTCTGAGTGCTGGACTAAATACATCAGTCACCATACCTAACATAAGAATGATGGGCCACAGTTGAGGAGTCTCAGAACAAAGAAGAAAGGAGCCTACCCAGCATTAACATCAGTTCTGGGATGTGAATCTTTGTAGTCTAAGGCAAGAGTTTCCTCTATGAAGTTACAACAAAGGGATAACAATGTTAAGAGGCTGAACATGGAACTTTGAAGGACATCAATCTTAGTTCAACTGGCTTCATGATAAAAACAGACTTGTGTGTCGGTATGTTACTTAAAATTGGTTAAACTCTTTAGTAAAATATTTGGTCCAGAAACTATGTTATTGACTTCATAAGTTTTAAGCAGAACTTGACCATAAGAATAAGGAGAGTAAAGTCTTACACATGCCCAGTCCTCACTAAAGAATAGTTGATACTATTCCCCCACATCCCTTAGTCTAATCTGGTATAAACACGTTGATTCAGGGGGGACTAGAATTAGTATGAAAGTGTAATATCTCCAGAACTCTCCAAAAATAGGTGGGCCCCATTTCTCTAACATGGAGGAAAGCAAAAGCAAGTGAAAGATAAAAAATGATCCAGACACTGCAAAACCTACAAGTTTCACGAAGTCCTGCAGTTAATCTACCTAGTTAGTTGGTTACCACCCTCATTTCACTGAGGAATTTAAAGCAGCACGCTACTGTTTGACAATTTTGCTTTTATTTACAGGGGCTGAATCAAACATATATTTTATGTGATAAGTAGGAGGTGTCAAAATGAGCCATAATGAAAGTGGTGACAAAAGGAATCATTTCAATAAAATTACATAATGTACAACAAATCATTGAAACAGCCACATTAAATACAGTTTGTATGCAACATAGCATTATACAGTTTCTGACACTCTGCAGAGAGGTATTGGGTATGAAGTAACTACGTTTAAAAAGCAATTTGCAGAATTTCTGTTCTTTTAGTGGTTTGAAGGCAGTGATAATTTTTTGGTAGCTGACAAGTGAACAAAAAACAATAATTGAATAGTACCATTCTACCCAGAAGGCAAGCTGATAATTAGAGGTGTAACAGACAGTTTGGATTTTATCTGAATGCTGGCAGCTCTAACTTTTTTAAAGCTCGGCACCAAGTCAGGCTTTTCATTCTCAAAAGCAGTCAAAGAAGAAAGCATGGCTTTATTTGTAGGTTCTGATTGCTGCCTGGCACATGTTTTCTTGTCTCTAACAACAAGTCTGCAGGCTGGAGACGAGCAGAGTACACCACTCAACAACTTGGGGAATAAAAAGAATTTCTCAGTAGACAATACTGTCAGAAGCATAATATAAATAAAGTCACTTTATGCCATCTATCTAGAACATTCTTGGCAGGAGGACCAGTGACCTACTGGCCTGGCTGCCTCATGAAATGCTCCACAGGGACAGCAGTCTCACCTGTGCCTTTGTATCCACTCAGACATGGCCTGCACACTGTGGCCACAGCCATCTCCGGCGTAGATTGTCCAGGGCATGTTACACCACCTGCAAGAATGTGTCCGGACTGTGTCAGACCCTGCACAGAGTGATAGTGTAGCTTTTATATTTTGAGTTGTTGGAGAAAATGAGATTCCATACCTGAAGTGGGTGGAGTATTTTCCTTCCCCTAGTCTCTGTATTCCCATATTCTAGGGTGATGGTTTTCAGAGCCAGCAAAGCAAGATTCTGAAATGGAACTCTGAAAATCTAAACCTTAGTATCCTACCCATCTTCTCTAGTCCTTGGGGGAGAGGCTTGTGCATCTAGGACCTTTGAACTTCACCAGAATGATTCCTGTGACAGGTGTCCTCCAGGTGAGTTGCAGAACAAATCAAGGGCCTTCTGTAATCAATATTCTGGAAATACATTTTAAAATAGGTTCCTAGTCCCTTTAATAGCACACGCTTACAAAAAACCCTGTTATTTAGTATTCCAGTTTTGATAGCTCATTGTATCTAAAAAGAGATCAATTAAAGCTCTCACAAACCTCTCAAAATTAATTGAAGGACAATTTAGACATCAGAGTAGCACACTGATTATACTGTCCATTGTTGCATTTATTCAGTCTTAGAACTATTCATTTCTCCCACAAACCCTCTGCAGATGAAGAGATTTCACACTGAAAAAGAAATGTTAACATCAGAAGGAAGATAAATTGTCACCAACTTCATTCTTCAACGATGAAGGGAGCTTTTGAAAGAAAAAAAATACATCTAAAAAACGATGTGGTGGAAATATTTGTGACTATATCCGTCTGAATAACTGGGACTTGTATTCATTATTTGTCCTTTGAAAAGGGGCAGGATTGGACCAGCTTATTAGTATTAGTGCTGGCAGCAGAGATGTATTAAACTTATAGCTTCAGCTGCTGCAAGGTAGCTATGGCCAAAAATCTCAAGTTCATACCACTCAACTCAATTTTGATTGCATTTTAAGACTGTATTTTACCTCTTGCAAAAGGTGTTTTGCAGTATTTTTAAAGCCTCCTACAGAGATCTGACAGAAAACAAGATTTGCCGTGAGGAGAGAGTACAAAGAGGTTGGCTGCAGGACTCAACTTCTGAGCAATGGTGCTTGCAGTGTGTGTTTTCCCGTCTGTCAGGTAGAACTGTTCTGCTTGGCATCTTGTTGTCCCAGCTTAGGACAGTCAGGAGAGTCCCATCCCATCGACAATGAATGTAAAAACCTGGCAGGAGTACTAGAAAGTATAAGTCAGGCAAGCCTAACCAGCCCGAGGGTGCCAAGTTGACTGTGTTAGCAGGCCCCAGAGCTGCTGAGATCCCAGGGCCACCAGCCAGCGAAAGACCAGTACTGTCCCTGGGCCACAGTTCTGTGGCCAGCAGCCATGTGTAATGTGGCTCGTTCAGTTAGTATACAGCCTTGGCTCTGGAGTATAACTTTCTTTTCTTTTGCTTATAGCATAGCCAGGTTCTTTAGGAGCAATGCAGAACTACAAACTTTCATGCAGTCCACTGACCTCAGGCACCACAAACTCTCTTCTTATCCCAAGTGATTTTCCTTTCTGGGTTCGACTCTTCTGGAAGCTGCCAGGCTGAGACAGGGTGGAGGTTGGCTGAGCAGTCAGGAGGGGAGAACATGTTGGTGCAAATGTAGGGAGCCATGGTGGGAGGGTAATCTCAGGGCTTGGGACAGAAGAGGGCATGAAGGCAGGATTCTGTGCATATGCTCAGACCCCACTCTGAAGTTGAGGTTCCTGTAAAGTTTGTGTTAAGGTAATACATAGACAGAATATAAAGTATATATAATATGTAACATGCATAGTATGTAAGTCGTGTGTAATATGTACAATCTATATAACATGCCAAGTTAGATAATATTTGTATTTGTCCATTTTGCATTATTATAATGAAAATCCCAAGCCTGGGTATCTTTATAAAGAACAGAGGTTTATTCAATTTGTAGTTCTGGAAGTTCAAGGGCTCTGATGTATTGATTTCCTTCTCACTGGAAGAATCTCCATGCAGTGTGAGGCATCATAAGGCAAGAGAGAGGAAACACAAATGTGTGTGTACTCTGTTCCCTCTCCCCTTTCTTATAAAGCCTTCACAATTCAATCATAATGATTCCTAGTGACCTTATTTCTCCCAATCACTTCCTGAAGTCTCTACTGTTAAACACCACATGAGGTTAAGTTTCTCTTCTCTTTGTATCTCACAATGGAGATTCAGTGTTAGCACACAACCCCCCAACCACATCTAAACCCTAGTAAAAGGCGAAGTTCAGATAATATGCTAAGTATATGTTAAAAGGATCCATGTACATATGTATATACATGTATTCGAACTTCCAAAATTAGCCGTTGCTTGTCCTAGTATCTCCCGGGTATTTGCCTACAGTATTCTGTGCACTTGAGCTGTGAGATGCCCAACATATTTTGAAAAGTTCAAAGAAACCAAATGTGGGGGCTGTGGCTGACATTCATGTCCTTAGCATACAGGGACATCTACATTTGGCTTTGTGTTTCCACTTTCTGTCATAAATTGAAAGAGAATTAAAAAGGATTAAGATCAATTTGATTTGGACATTTGCAGATACTTTCAGGGATAAGCCATACATTCTTTGGGATATAGCATAAGGAAAAACAAATTAAAATCAGGGAGAACAGAAGAGAGGACAGATCTCTATGTATACATATAGGTTCAATATGTCAAAGAGGGTGTAAAAGTTAACATTCTGTATGAAATGTTTTTGGTTCAGGTTTTTACAACTCCTTCTCTCCTCCCTGCTTCAGAAGAATGACTGTTTGGAAAGGAACCTCACACAGGCATGGAAATACTGTTGCCATATTAGCCCGAGGAATATTACCTTGCCATGGGAACGGGGGAGATGGGCATCAAGAATAGACAGTGGAGGGACTGATATTGACCACACTAGATGTCACTGAAGGCAATAGCAAATTCTTAATGTCACCAGCGGCAGAAGCACTGCACCCAAGGCTCAAGCACCTAGTCAGCAATATAAGGCACTCAGGTGCTTGGAATTAAGTAGGGCAGGGGCAGGTACAGAGAACATGGATTTCGGCATCCATAAGCCTAGGTTCCACTTAGTGCAAGCTCCCTGAAACTTTGTTCTACCTGGACATCCGGGGCTAAGACCTGGAGAACAGATTCTAATCCTCACTGCTCCTTTGTCTTCCTCTCCTTCTGGTCTCAATCTGGGCATGGAATGGTGAAATATTTCCATTTGGAAAGGAGGCATTATGACCACTGGAAGCACTCATTTTTAAAGCCTGCCTGCCTGCCTGCCTGCCTGCCTGTCTGTCTGTCTACTTTGTCTGTCTGCTGTGTCTGTCTGTCGTCTGTCTGTCTGTCTGTCTGTCTGCCTGCCTGCCTGCCTGCCTGCCTGTCTGTCCCTCTATTGTTTCTAGCAGAGGGGATGAGGAATCACAGCCAATGCTCATGAGCAGTGTCTCTCCTAAGTCACAATTCTCTGCATAAAGTCATTGTAAACCCCACAGCAAATCTTTTACCTTCTTTGTCCTATGTGTTTATCATGTAAGAGAAAAATATAAACCTTCACTGCATCTTTTTGCCCATTAAGATTGGGCAAATCTCTGCAGAAAGACCCCTTGCAGCCAAAGAAAGGTAATGATTTTTAGAAGAGCACAGCTGGGTTAAGGAGGAAAACAATGCTGAAGAGGTCGGAAAGGTCCAGAACCTATTATAGAGTTCCTGATAACCATTCCAACTAAAAGAGCCCTGACAAATTACTCCCCACAAAGCCTGATAAAACCTTGATATTCATCAGTGTAATGCTGGCAAGTACTGGCTGCCATGGTCACAAGAAAGGATAGTTTTGTTCAGTACAAACACACTTAACATTGGTTTTAGGGAGTGAATGAAGTGTTAAATAAGTATTTCGTGCCAAGAATAGATAAAGTAAACTAAAGCAAATGTAGCCCAGGCAGCAACCAGAGTAGCCAGAAGGCAGGTGTTAAGAGTAGGACGTGAGGTAAAGGCCCGGGGCTTCATAAAAGTAGGATGTGCAGAAAAAACGTGTCCCATACCAGGTGTGTTGTTATTGCACAACTTAAAAGGCATGCAGGTCACCATATCACATCTGAGGAAGATGGTAGGAGGCTGCTGGACAGCACAGACCTGCCTGGGCTGACTTCAGGCTGAGCCATAACTCAAGAGGGAACTGCTCCAGGGCCATGCGATGCATTTACTGTTTAATACATGCATGCCTTCCCTACCGCGTTTCTTTATCCCATGTGCTTGTTAAACCTATAGATGGAAGTATGTTGTCAAGGGTAAGACTGGCAATGTAGAATCCTGAGCGTGTTAGGATAGAGTGCTGAGAATGTACACCTCTTCTTGGCAATCTTTGTCAGTAACTCAGCTCTGTGAGCTTTGGTCTCCTCATTCATACAGTGAGAATAAAAGAGAATGATCTTTGAAATCATTCTGCTAATTTAAGTGAGTTAATGTATTTAATGTGCTTAGGATGTGTCAGGGGTACAGAGAGGGTGTTACAAACTACAGTTACAGTGTTTAGAGAGTTTTGAGTATATAGGGACGGCTGGATGACTATCCTTACAAGGTTGACAGTGTGTCTCGGAGAGCAAGTCACTCACAATCAGTATGCATGTCTTGTGCATTGGAAGGCTCAAGGAGGAAGGCACTTTAAACTACAGCTGGAGGAACAGGATTCTTGCAAGACTAAGACAAAAAATGTTCTATATTACAGAATAAGAGAACTCAGTGAAACAAGTGAGTGGCAGAGGTACATCTGCAAAGGGATCCTAGTGATTTTGTTTTTATGCAGATTCTGATCCAGGAATTCTGGGTTGGGTTGTGACATATCCAACAAGTTATAAGGGTGTCACTCGGAAGGTATAGAGGTGGTGGGTAGTACTGAGATCACAGGAATGCCTGTAAGTCCAGTTCATGAGGTCATTCTCAGATGATGAGAAAGAACACATATTTTCTAGCATGAGAGAGATTTTCTTAGCATTCATTTTAGAAGAATCAGTTGAGCTGTAAACAGACCTCAAGAACCTCATCTCCTGGACTGGGTAATGTCAGTCTGGCAATGCAGTGAGAAGAGAGTTTTAGAAATACCAGAGACAGATTCACCAGGATTAGTGATTCAATGTGGGGTATCAGGGAGCAAGAAGGGAGCAAAGAATGATTTGGGCTTCTTACTTGAGGAAATGAGTTGGCTACTGAGAGAGAAAGGGTTCACTTAGCAGGCCTGTGTTTCTCAAACTGCATATTCTCAAGAAAGTCCTCCCTTTAGGAGTAGCTGTTGGCTAGCTCTGGGAAAGGGAACTCTGGGCTCTCAAAGTGCTCATTTAATAAGAATGTTCTATGTCATAAAACTGTTGCATGTTCTGGGCGCTGAGCCACATGGGTCTTGGGCCAGACAGTTTATTCTACCTGTGTGATATGTGGTGAATTCCTTTTTCCCCTCTGAGGGGTGGGAGTCTGAGTAGCAGTGAACTCCCACATGGACACCTGTGCAGTCTAAGAGACTAACCCCTAATCCAGACCCTAGACACAAGTCTGAGGGAAGCTTCCCTGGTTGGCAATACCTTGCTTGCATTGTCACACATCATTGCTGGGGGCATGAAGCATGTGGGTGTAACCCCAGGGAGAGGAACACCTGGAAACTTGGGTCTGGTGTCTTTTGGATTGGAGCTCATGCCTCCCTCCTTCAATATCAATGTGAGCATTTTCACTGTCATAAATTGCAGCTGTGGATGAATTGGCCTTTCTCAGCTTTGTAGGGTAGGTCCTGTAGTGAATCATCAAGTTCAATGTGACCTTGGGGATCCTGACAGGGCAAACATACCCTTTCACTGAGATAGTGAATATGAGTCAGTTTAGAAACAGTGGCAAAAAATTCAATCTTGAAGAATTAGGATGCTGTTAGGTGATGCCAATGAGGTATTAAAATACAGATGTCCATAGGTAGTTGAAGCAGCAATGGGTAGAGGGGCTTTACCAGGGGGGAGAGATTGAGAAAATAGCACCTATGAATTACAATTGTAGTTACAGGTGTGAATTATTCCAAGAAAGAGTAAAGAGAGTAATTGTCTAGGATAAGTAGAGAAAGATAAGCATGAACAGTAAACAGAAGAAAGAAATAGAAAAGGCACATGAGAGTCTTATCTCAGAGGCCACAATATTCCAAAGAAAAATTTGCATGTGTCAATCATATGATCTGTTAGTCATATGATGTCAAGAAATCAAGCAAATTAGGCACCTTGAAAATTGCCACTGACTTAGTGACAAACTATTTTGTGACTTGGGCTAACTGTTTTATTAAAAGAGCCAGGAAAAGAGCCAGGATATGAAGAATTGAGGCACTGAATGCAGGAAAATCGTTAAAGAAATCTAACTGAGAAGAGTCAATAAGGGGAGAAAGATACGTGATTGTTGTTGTTCTTAAACTAAGCTGGTGAGACACCAATTAGGAAGATCCTAAAGGAGAACTTAAAAATGCCTATTGCAAGATGCAGTAAGGTTTCTGCAGTGGGCTGATACTAGAGACTGGAGTCTCTTACACAAAGCACAAAGTACTGAAGAGAAGTAACTTAGCTGGAGGATAAACACTCCTCTCATTGCAAGTGTGTGTGTGTGTGTGTGTGTG
>NW_004524709.1:5393332-5414795 GCF_000260255.1 Octodon degus | reverse complement strand
GTCTCTTACACAAAGCACAAAGTACTGAAGAGAAGTAACTTAGCTGGAGGATAAACACTCCTCTCATTGCAAGTGTGTGTGTGTGTGTGTGTGAGAGAGAGAGAGAGAGAGAGAGAGAGAGAGAGAGAGAGAGAGAGAGAGAGACAGGGCATAGACTGGATGCAGCCAAGTCTGTAAGTTAGGAGTCAGAAGACAGTTAAATGTTCTTGGAGAAAATGTTCTCCTGTGTTTAGTAGTCATTGTTATACAGCTTGGGGAGAGAGGAAAATCTGATGTTCAACTTGGTTCTCTCACAGTTGTGTGCATGTGGAGTGTGCAATGTTATTTTATTACTGCAAAGAATATTTGTGGAAGGAACAAGGAAAGAAGGGGTAGGGAAAGAAGAGAAGGGAAAAAGACAAAGCAAGAGAGGAGAGCAGGTTGTCTTGACTGTGCCAAGGAAAAACAAGATCAGTGCTTCTTTTATTATTTATTTATTTTGGCAGAACCAGGGATTGAACTCAGGCCCTTGCACTTGCCAGGGAAGCACTTATTCCACTGAGCCGTCTCCCTGGCTCTGAGCCATCTCCCTGGCAGTGCTTCTTTATTTATATGTCTGGTATGTTTGTACTCAGTTGAAATACAATCCTTAGTAGAGGAAAGGCTGGAGAATGTACCCCGAGGCTGCTTCCTCTTGCTTCCTGGGGGTGGGGAGGCAGATGTAGTAGTACATAGCTGTGGGGCTGCAGAGCTGGTGGGGATGTGTTTATTGGTCAGAGGTTGTCTCTAGGTGTGTCGCTATGGTGGTGGTGTAGCTTGGATTTTTGTCACGTTGCTCTTGGTGAGCTTCCACTACATCTTGAGCCTGTCTTAATTAGTATAAGATCACAATAGAGGGAATCCCCTCAGAAAAAAAGGTTTATATTTCTGTGACAGGTTAGAAGGTACCTAAGCGTAAACACCCACATGTAAACAAACAGTAATGACTCACATCCTTAGTCAAGAGAATTTTCTCTCTCCTGCCAGCTCTGAGTAACAGGGTCCTTTGCTAAGGACCCTCCTTACTGCAGGTACCACTGACAAGGGGGCTGACTCTCTCTGTATTCAGCAAACACACATCTGTGCTTGATTTGTTTTCTTCTTTACACCTCTGATCAAGTTTTCAAGTATCTCTTTGTTGCTTTGTTCTCACTGAATTTCCTGAACGTGCTAACTTCAAAGTACCATAGAAAATGCTTCTCTTCTGTACATTTGGCCTCACAATGGTTAATAGCAGCTATTTTCTAAGGAAGCCCATTCTTTGAGAGTGGCAATGCAATTGTGGTGATTTTGCTGGCTGGTGAGATTTCTGCTAGCAAACCTCAGAGGTACTATAGGTCTTTGAAAACCCAAAACAACACTCCAAAACATTTTTCATCTAATGGCTCTGTGCTGTCTAGTTGATTAAAGCCCAATGGCTCACATGAACCAACTATCATGATTTACCTAAGACTCAAAAACCATTAAACCAGTTTCCTTCAGGTGGATCATGGTCACACAGGCATATTCAGATTTTAGTGAGGTAGCCATGAGGATTTGGGATTAAATGCTGTGATGGTAGAAACTGATAACAGAGTGATTGCATGGAAGAATACGTGTTATGGCTTGTACTGTGTCTAGGTGTTTTCCCAAAGCCTCATGAGGCCTATAGGCAGGGCTTTCCAGAGGTGACTGGATCTAGGGTGTGTGCTGCTGAGATGGAGGAGGTGATGCTGGGATATACTCAAGGTGAGATGCTACACTTAAGGCTGCCTCACCCTGGGTTTAAGTGCCGTGATTCCTAAGGGAGTCCAAGAGGTTCATCATTGGTCAAGAATAAAGGCCAGTGGATACAGATCTGGAGCTCCAGTGATTGTCTTCTAAGTGAAAAGCATCCATTCTTCCAAAGCAGTCAGGGAGAGCCAGTGTGTTTTCATTTGGATGACTTTGCATAAGAGGGAAGATAAAGTTAACCTATACTGCAGTTTTACAACACAAAGAGAAGTAACAAAGGTTCTCTTGTACTCTAAGTTAGGTTCCCCCATCTAAATTTGTGTTTTGACATCGCTGCTGCCCATTTAAACGCGGGCACCATACGGGCGGCGGGGCGACCTCTAGCCGCGCCCAGTTCTCTGCCGCCTCAGGGCCCAGCTCGCCCTCCTCCGGCAGTGGCCGCGGCCTGGGGTCCTGTGGACAGGGCCTGGCGGCAGGGTGCTCGCTGTCGCAGCCCCCAAGCTGCAGTGACTCCATCCTGTAGCTGTTGCCCCTGCTGGGCTGTGGGCTTCCCGTTCCACTACAGGGACAGCGAGGAGGGTAACAGCGACGACGACCACAGGGACGAGGGTCACAGGATGATGAAGGGGCCCTTGGCCGCGAGCCGAGCCCCAGAGCTCCAGTTCAGGAGCAGTGGAGGCTCTGGGCTGCGACTGCAGTGCCTTGGAGCTCAGGGCTGAGCAGGAAGAGCAGGCGGAGCAGCGCACGGCTGGTGGGCGCCTGACCCCACGGGAACTGTGGTTCGTAGGCAAGGAAAAGGGGGAGCGTAAGCGACTGCAGCACAGAGCACGGCAGGAATTAAGTCAACAGATAGAGAAAAGAAGAGAAATGGAAGAGCATGAGAGAAGGAAAGTGATCGCTGAGGAAAAGTACAAGGAGTTGGTTCAGGGGAAGGACAAGCAGAAAAGGAAAGAAAGAGAACAAAAATTCAATAAGGAAATGTAGGAAAAAGCAGCAAAGGAACTGGAGAAAGAACATTTGAAAAAAAAAAAAAACAAAGGAAATATATCAAGAATGGTTAAAGAAGAAAAATGCTGAAGAATGCAAGAAGAATAAGAAAAGGAAAAGGAAAAGCAGCGGCAAACTGAGTTACAGGAGAAAAAGGAAACTGCCAAACGGAAACTTAAGGAATGGGTGGAAACTGCGAAAAATAATCCTTGCCCTGCTGCAAAGAGCTGCGGCTATGCCAGTGGGCGGCTCACAGGTTTTGACAGTGGAAATTCCTACCCAGAGCCAGCCTTTTACGATCCTATCCCCTGGAAACCCATCCAGGTGCCTGCTCCACAGGAAGCCAAGGGGCGGGGGAGCAAGAGGTCTGCGGGGTCCTGGCTGCCCCGTGTTGGCTTTGTCAGCGTCTTTGTCCTTGTCCTCCTCACTGGCTTCTTGCGGGCCCAGAAGCAGCCTGTGCCTGGGGCCAGTGTGCGGAGCACAAAGGTAGCCGCGTGACTCCCATTTCCTCCAGGCCACTGGATTTTCAGTCGAGAAACTTCCCTTGGCTTGGGTGCTCTGCGTGGCTGCTGGCAGCTGCCCAGGAAGGATCTGCCCAGGGAGTCCCGCGCTTGGGTTTCAGGGACCTTCAGCCTTGGCTCGGGCACTGCTGTGTGGGATACAGACCAGATACCTCACAGTTGTGCTTGCGTTTAGCTTGTGTTAACTCTCACTGTCATAGCAATAAAACAAGTTTTTCTGTGTTCGAAAAACAAAAATTGTGTTTTGAAGTCCTAATCTCTAAGATTTTATAATGTGGCTGTATTTGGAGACACAGTGTTTACAAAAGTGATCAACTTAGCATGACATTATTAATGAGTTCTGATCTAACATGACTGATGTTCTTAGAATAGATTGGGGTTGATGCACACAGAGGTAGACCACTTGGAGACACAGGGTGAAGATGGTCTTCTACAAGGCAAGGAAAGGAAACGGAGCCAGTTATGTTGACACTTTGATGTTGGATTTCTACCTTCAAAACTATGAGAAATAAATTCCTGTGGTGTAAGCCATAAGCCTGTGGTAACTTTGTTAGGACAGTTCTAGGAAGCTAAGAGAGGAATCACTGAAAATACTCTACACTTGGTTTGAGAAAGAAGACTGTGGCCTTCAAGCTAAGTCAAAGAGAAGGGCTCCTCCCAAGCACACTATTTTTCAGTCATCCATAGAGGCAGAAGCAGTAGGTTTAGGCCCAAGGTCACCTGTACCCCAGTTAGGAGACTTCACACCTTCCTATTTGGGTGACTTTTTCTTCTGTCCAAACTAATTGACTTTCTTATACTAGCTGATTTCTGAAAAGTATAATGGAACTATTAGACACCTGGATGGTGTGATCGTCCCTTTACTGATCAAGCAGCAAAATGCGTCACAAAAATTTGTTCATTTCAGGCTATGTTTATGAGATTGGTATGGATGTTACCACCTTTTTATCAAAGGACACCAGGAAAGTTATTCATTAAACATATTAAGCAGTGAGTCTCTTCTCAACGCTTAGAGAATCATGGAACCTTAGAGCTGGAAGGACTCTTAGAGATGGCCAGATCTCTCACACCTGTTCATACAGGATTAAACTGGATCTTTCAGACTACTTCTTAAGTCAGTGTCGGTTACATTGCTTGATGCAACTGATTAGCAATTTAAAGGCTGCTTAGATCACTCTGGACGCCTAGTGAAAAATGCAGATTCACCTCCAGCTTTGTAGAGCACCAGTCTTTGCAAACTGGCTTATAGGAAGCAAATGGCCTAGAGCCTGAAGCTACTGTTCAGCCCTTAAAATGAAAATATGAATGAATAATTCAATTTCTGTGTAGCTTTAAAGAGAAAGCAATTTGTTTAAGTGAATGTCTTCTTTCTTGATTAGTGTTTTTAGTATAATTTTTCTTTGGCTGTGTTCTTTTGGTGAAATTCAGAGAGCTATGTGTCTGTCAATTAAGTTCTCTTGTTGGTTAGGGACTTAAAGTCAAGTATCTTATTTTTTTCAAAATTCCTCTATCATGATTATTCTTTATTTATCATTAAATGAATAATCATGCTAATGGTCAGAGTTAAACCTAGGCAAACAAAGTAAAGGCTGCTCTCTTCTCCTGTTCATCCTTCCTCTCATGGTTACCACAATATGCCTGCTATCTCCACCCTGCCCTATGTCCCTGGTTGCTGTGATATTTTTAATAAAGTATATCAATATGTCTACAGTTCTAATTAAATGAAAACTTTGCAACTTACAAATATTTATACTGGCTGCTAAAGCAAGAAGACTTTCAGTGAAATTTTATATAGTAGTTTGAAAATAAAATAGGTAAGAGAAGAAAAGGAAGTGTTCCTTTGGGAAACATCCCTGGGAGTCCAGCTTTACATATCTTTCTCTCAGGCTCCTTCTATCATGGGAGAGAACCTCTGCTTCCCCTTCCTTTGAGGAAGGAGGATGGTTGTGATCCTGGATCTGTCAAGTAGCCTGCAGGGCTGACACCCATAAACTTGTCTAGTAAACAAGGTACCAAGTGGATGATTTCTGGAAAGGAAGACTGAGTTGTGGTTATTGCAACTTGGTGTGAAAAGCGTAGGGCAGGGCAGCTGGCTGGATGCTAGAGCGCATACGTGTAACCTTGGAAGGACTGGAACAAATGGAGATGGTATAAAGAGGGTGCCAGGCTGGGACGAAGACTGAGAGTTATAACTGAAGGTAGGCAGCTTCCCTCTCTCAGGATAGGGTGTTTTCCAGTAAGGCAGGATTCTGGAGAAGCCTTGGGGACCCATGAGCCCAGAACCTCCTCCCTTGTAGCTGTTTACTACACATTTTGACCCAAGAAAGGATTGGGGGCTGTGCCTGAGTATGCTTTCCTAAGAGTAGTGTTATGTGCATGGCTAAAAGGAGCTCTAAATCTCTAGAGCTGATGTGGGCCAAGGAACCTTCTTGATGGAGCTCTCTGGTTGTGCTCTGAGGTCAGATGTGCTGTGTGAAGTCCAAGGCAGGCACACAGCCTGGGGGCTCCCTTGCTGCATCTCCTTGGGGCCCATAGAGACGTGAGTGGCACACTTACTGTTGATGTCTCTCAAAAGTGAGTGAAGGGGGCAGATGACCCAGGGCCAAGGCAGTGTGCCTACCTGCACACCTCAACACAGAACAGAGTGGTGCACTCGGCCCCACAGGATGCTGTTGTCCTGCCTGGTGCTCTGTAAGGGCTGTGAAGTGTTTCTTCAGTCAACCAATAGGTTTTCTGAAAGGAGGAAGAGGGAGAAGGAGGAGCAGAGAGGCTTTCAGGACCACTGAGCCTGCTCCAACTGGAAATTCGTCTCCAGAGGAAATGGGATGATCCCTGTAGAGACTGTTATTATCCTGAATTTTGTATATGTGTTTTGGCTTTTGCTTCTCATGGGATCGAAGCATTAATTAGTCTATTTTGTGGCCACTTATTCAGCAAATATTTGTAAGGAATTTCTGAGGGAGAAATGAACATAAACTGCAGAGTCTGCCAATGTGCGGTGGGAGCACCCTAGACAGCAGAGAAAGAGCACAGAGCAGAGAGCTTCCTGTTGGAGACACTGCTCCATTGCTGGGGAAGATCCTGTCCTCCCTGCCTGGTGAGACAGCACATGAACAGTGTTCTCTAAACGCTACCAGACACCAGGTGGCCAATAACATTGGGAAATTGCTGTTTTAATCATTAATTACCAAATAAATGTCACTTTGCTGGTACAATATATGCCATGATTTCTGTCATAAATTGACATCTGTAAGTCATAAATTGCTTAGTTTTAGCTGCTTTTAATTGCTAAATTTTCCCAAGCTACATGGCGTGCACATTTTGGATCCAGTTCAAACTTTTCTGGCACACGGGTGCTTTCTGAGCACTGGCAATCAGAGACAAAAACATTGAATTCTAGTGGTTTCAACAGAGGAAGAGTTACCAGATTTCTCACAAAAGTGTTTGGCCTAATCATGAGAAAGAGCAGGAAGACTCTTTAATCAGACAGGAGATTCTGGAGGATCTCACAGAAAGCACGCGGGTTACACAGGAGAAGCGGAAATCAAAGGGAAATGATGTTGTAATAGACTCGAGGAGGCAGGCTCTGTCTTCACATTGTTCAGAAACATCCTGGTTTCTTCTCTGTTTGATTTGAAACAAGTTATTCATAGAGGAACCCACAGTCCTTTCTACCCAGAAGCCTAAAAATACATGCTTTTGAGAGCAGTGCCATAGTAGGTTAAGAGTATAAAAGGTATTTGGAACACAGGCAGAAAAGACTTGCACTTTTCTTCTGAGTGTGGAGCTGATCATGCAGATAACGAGCTACAGTGTCTGTACCTGAGTGAACCAGGAAGCCTGCCTTTTTCCACTTTCCCAAACAATCCCCAACCATAACGTTTGTAAATGAAATCCATTTTTACTGAAATTCAGTAGAGTATAGCAAATTACAGAAATGACAGGTAGAGGAGGCTTGATCTGAGATGTTGGTGAGAGCCTAAGCCTACTGGGAGCCTGGACTCATGGCCACTGCTCCCTGTGGCCTGCACTGCTCTGTAGTGTCAAGGGCCCTTGGCCCTCAGACTTGAACAAGAGAAAGAAGTCAGGGTCTGAGTCCTTCCCAGATGCTTCAGGCTCGTCATAGGAGTTCCTGTATCTTGTTCATCCTCTGGCTTTACAGGACAGAGCCCTAGTTCTCTCTCTGTGGACCAGGGCTCTGGAATCCCCATTTTATTTTCCCTTCACTCCTGTAACATAGGGCTACAGTGGCTTCAGGCTCTATTTGTTTAACTATTCCTTTGGGGTTTCTAGAACTTTCTTTGCTGATGGAAGCAGCAGTTCACATTAAATTCTATGTGTCTGAAATACTACAATGACTTTGTTCTCTTAGTCGAATCTCATTGTGGTCTATATTTTAATATAAACCCACCAACCCTCATATGCTCATGGGGGGCACTTGGAAGATGACTGGATCATGGAAATTTATAGCTGGTGAACTATTAGGAGGTAGGGCCTGTCAGAAAAAGCATGTCTCTGAGGGCAGGGCATGGCCTGGAAGGTGTGACTACTTCTTCCTATCTCCTCCTCAACTCCTCTCTGCTTCCTTGCCACCATTCTTTGAGCAGCTCTCTTCTGCCTCATGCCTCTCCATGTCCTTCTGCTCTGGAGCCAGTTGAATATGCACTGGAGCCTCTGAAAACTGTGGGCCAAAATGCACTTCTCTGCCCTTGATTTGCTAGCGCCAGATATTATGTCCCAGTAATAGGTAATTAAGAGAGACCCTGACAGAACCGCCAATACTTTCTTTTCCCTTGTGTATGAGAGACTCAAATTTTGTTGTAGAGGTGTACTCTTCCATGCTTCCCTGTTCCTCTATGTACCCCTGCCCCTCCGACTCCCGACTGTGATGTGCTGCAGCAGATGTTACTTTTCCACCAATGCATTGAGCAGTTTCAGAGAATATGTTGAATTACTTCCTTTCTATTATTTTTTTTGTGTTCTCTGCAACAACCAAATGTGCTTTACTATTTCAAGCATTCAATAAGTCTTTTCAAACTTGAAACTACACATGTTGCATAACTCTTATTTCTGCAGTAAATTGTAAATTATAGCACCAAAAGAGTGCTATCTTAAATTCAATTTACAACCCAACCATCCCTCTTAAAAACAGTGGAGGATAATAATATTTTAAAGGAATTTCATCTGTGATTTCTTGAAGTGAATGTTTGTCATGTGAGACCACGATTATGCTCTTGTCAAAAACACAAGATGGAAACAGATCTGATTGAGAAACTACATTCTTATTTCAGATACTTTAGGGTTTTAGGGCTGAACTGTGGTTATGAAAACATGTATGTTGTGTTCTTTTTATTTCTTTTTTATTTTTTAAAAATTAATTTTATTGAGAAAGAAATAGCAATGAGACAGTTTCAAAACAGGTTAGTAGGACAGTTGCAATAATTAATACACTACTTATCGTCTTTGTAGTAGTTATTCATAGTATAAGATGCAGACATGATACCTTGTCTAAACACTGTTAGTACAAATCTTCTCATTGAACTAAGAGAAAATAGCTATATATCATATATATATATTATTAATGAAAGAATGAAAAATATTTTACAATAGGTTGATGTTTTTCCTTGTCTATATATTGTATGTTGTGAATTACCAACTCTCAGAAGATAGGTGCAAGGATACTTCTGTTGTCCACACAGTTTTTAATAGATGCCAAGGGGAAAAATTCATAGGATAAGAGATAGAATAATCTCTTGGCTCAGTGTCAGTTTAGCAAAGAGGGTATAGTTTTAGGGTTGCACGGCTGCCCTTTGCTCCTCTCCACCAAGGGTATCTACAAAGAAAGTCTTTTCTTCCACCATGTTTTCAGTAAAATTTCTTTGATGTGGAACAGATTCTTTTTCTTGAGAAAGTTTTATAAAGGTGAAGAAGGAGCATGCATTTCTAGGAAATCATGGGGTTTTGAAGAGATTCTCAGTGCTTTCTCCAGACCGATTCCAATGTTTGGCCAGTCAAACCTTCTAAATCCTCAACTTTTTTTCTAAATATTTTCTTTACCTTTGGCCTCCATTACTGTTTCTTAAAATTTACTGTGGGTTAGAATCACTTAGGATCTTACTAAATAAGGATTACAATTGAGTAGGTCTCAGATATGGCTCAGAAATTGATGTTTAGGGGCCAGTCAAATAGCTCAGCAGATTAAAGCGCCTGCTTAGGCAGACGCAGGGGCTGGGAGTTTCATCCCCTGGTCTACTATACTGGCCCCACTCTCAGGGTGCACTGAGATGCTAACTGACACTGGGTGTGGTGGCGTGCACCTGTAATCTTAGCACTTGGGAGGCTGTAAACAGGAGGATTACTATGAATCTGATCTATGCAATGAGACCCTGTACACCCTGTCCTAAATAAAAAAGAAAAGAAAAGAAATTGATGTTTCTATCAAGTTCCCATGTAGTGAGGACCAGTAACACCATCTGCAGATTGACTATGGGAGGCGGTAGCTAGAAGTCAATGCCTTGGGACTAGAGGACTTGTACACCTCAAGTTATGTTAGACCATGACAGTGCCTAGATTTCACACTCCCAAGCCCTCCCATCTTCCAGTCTATCTCTAACTGCCAAGGATTTTCTGCACATTTTCTCCTTTATAGATGGAAGATTTTGACACCTGGACATTGCAAACTTTTACCTCTATTTCTTTAATTATTTGGGGTACCTTAATAGTCATGAAGATAATAATTTGCTTTATGTAATTTAGAAAATGTTTATCTCTAGAATTTTTCATTCATGTTACTTTTTAAATCTTTTCCTTGGATCATAGCCCCCAATGCTGCCCCTCTCCCAAAGTTACAGCTTTAGGTGTCCTGCTCTCCTATGTCACTCTTTTCTTCTTTGTTTCCTTGGTTCCAGTGATTCCTTGCATTTGACTTCACACTTCCCATCTGCTCTGCCCAGGTTCTTCCTGTAATGCCACCTCCTTGCTGATGTCCAATTTGAAGTCCCAGAATCCACTCTGAACTTTTGCTTCCCCTGTTACTCTGCTCTTCCATCATGATCAAGCGGCAGCATCCCAGCCTTGGAGTGACCCCAGCTCTGGTTGGCTCTGACTCATAGCTTATTTCATGTCTGCACCTGAGCATTTGAAATGTGGCTTCAAAGAAACAGCCAACCCTGACAGCTGATGATACCTGCAATTCATAGCCTGTATTTCAAACAGTTCCTCACACTTCTCACCAATCCACCCTCATTTCCTAGTTAATTTGTAATCCCATTTCCTGGAGCGACTATTGCACAGTTCCTGCTGTCTGCACTCAGTCCTCCGGCAGTCCTTCTTTGCTCTGTCTTTTGCCATTGCCTCTGCTTTCATGTGTTGTCTAGAAAATATCCACATCCCCCCACCTAGTACACTTGCACCCCATACTCGCTGTCCTTTTTGAGACTCCTGAGGAGACTTGGGCTGAACCCCAAGATCACTTCCTGTTCATGGTTGATGCTGCTTCTCCTTGTGTCTCCTTTTCTCTCCAACACAGACCAGCATGTTCTACAATGGGCAAATCTGGGTTCTGTCCTCTTCTTTTCCAACATGCCTTCTCTTAATGACCTCATTTAGTTCTATTCCTTTATCCTTTATCTACCATTTGTATTTTGGCAACTTTTAAATTTTTTACAACCAGCTCCAACCTCCCTTGAATCCAAGCTCATATGACCACTTCCTATTTGACAATCTGAAAGCCTATTAAAGAAACATGTTAAATTTCAGTCTTAAAATCTGATTCTCTGTGTATTTCTTTGATTGTAAACTTTTTGGCCCAGGAATGAAACTTAGTACCTTGTGCTTGCCAGGCAGGTGGTGTGCCACTGAGCTATCTCCCTGGCCCCCTGTGTATTTCCTCTATATGGTGGCTCTATTTGTCATCAATTTCACTTCTTATTCTTTCATACCAAATTAAACCTCTAGTCAGTCTTACCAGTTCTATTCTAAAAGTGTATTCCAACACGATCACTTCTCACCACCTCACTCCTCTTTGTCAAACACACCATCATCTCTTACCTGGAAGGCTGCAATTGGTATCTATGTTAAAGAACAAATTAGAGAATAGTGCAGAAGCATTTGTATCCCTGTAGTCTCTTCTAGATCTTTATCACGTACCATCAAGAGATGTGTGCAGGGACCTCTATTTCCAATTCTTGATCCTTCTAGGACTTTGTCAGAGATTCACAAAAGTAATGCAGTG
Source organism: Octodon degus (assembly GCF_000260255.1). Classification (NCBI taxonomy): domain Eukaryota; kingdom Metazoa; phylum Chordata; class Mammalia; order Rodentia; family Octodontidae; genus Octodon; species Octodon degus. The sequence goes on along the minus strand of NW_004524709.1, from coordinate 5,403,323 downwards.
GATATACACTGCAGGGCTCTAAGGCTGGGTGCCCAAGACCGACATGACTTCTTCCTGGTATTCTGTCTCAACTTCCTTATTAAAAAAGAGCTTTTATGCTCTATGGAAGCCCAAGCCACATGGAAAGGCCATCTGGAGGTGTCACAGCTCTGGTTTTAGCCCAGTCATCTTTTCTACCAGACAGACATTGCAATGAGCTTGGCTTTGAGACACTCCATGGGAATATGAGGAGATGGGCTACATAGACTCTCTAGCTCTAGAGTTCCCTGTGGCTCCATTCTTCCCACTATTCAGGATGTGATCAACATTATCTCCTCAGAGGACCTCCTAAATGCCCTATCTAAATTCATAAACAAACTTCGCCTGGTCTGTTGGTATTCTTTATTTCTCTTTACTTTATTTCAAATCATTGTCATTACCTAACATACTATATATTTATTCCCTGTCTTATCCCACTAATTTAAGCTTGATAAGGACTATCAACACTTTGGGCACATGTGTTTCCAGTGTTTGATATATGACATAGATTTTAAGTACTCGATGATGTCAGATAAATATTTGACAGCATTCCCAGAACTGAATTTTGACTCTACTCATAGGAGGCTTTAAAACACAGAATCACTTAAACTGTATGTACTGATATATCAAGTTTTAGAAGAGAAAGATGAGCTCCCCAAAGACAAATACCAAATATTTACTTTTCCCCACCAAAGACCCAATTGCTCATTATAGAAATGCATAATGTTGGGGAGCAGTAGCTGAATAAATAATATGGTGATGTGGATATAGGTTTTGACTACTAATTTTTGTTTTTTGGAATTATAACTGGTAATGTATCAGTGGTCCCAAAATGCTAATGTGAATCATGAGGTCAAACTATTTCCTAAGATTCTGCAAGTGGCCTGGGAGGGTGCCACAGGGGCAAAGTTCACTGAGTGGGGAGACCTGGGCTCCCAAAACCAGAAGATATTCCTCTAGCAGTGGTCTGTCTTAAAGCACAAATTCCCTTTGTGTATATGGAAAGTGCCCTTAGTGAAAATGATTGTAATGGGTGTATAAATGCTGATCACTCACTAGATTTTAGTTTGGATTTTGACAAAAAATGGCATGAAGAGTCCAGAAAGTGAGATGAGGTTGGTGGGAATGGAGGGAAGGGACAGAAACCACATCAGGAGGAAAAAAGCACTCTTAGCTACTTTTCAGTGTTGCCTTGAGTGAACTCTAAATGAGTTGAGAGACTTTCAGGAATCTCAGAATTCTCAATAGAATTGACAAGTCTTTTCATCTTGAAGCTGGAAATAATGACCAGAGTAAAATAAAAAGTAAAATGTAATAAAAAGTAAAACAAGCTATAGTTCTGTTTTCTTTTCTAGAGATCAAAGTCTTCTTGGAGGGGCTTCCTCCCTTTTATGGGAGAAGCTGTGCTTATCTACCTATTTTAGGAATACTGAGGTTATATGCCTGAATCTGTTTAGACAAGGAATCCTACTATTCAAAAAAGGTAAAAACCAACCCATAAATTTAAACAAATTATCTTAGCATCTAGGAGACAAAGATACAGATTTTACCCTCCAATGATAATTGATTTTTCATCTAAAGAGTCATAAGTTTCCCAGAGTAATCTGTTCCCTAATGCATTTCTGTAAAAATTCTTTTCAAAAAGACAAATTTCTGTTTTTTTTTAAATAAACTCCAAAAATTATCCATATTTCAAAAGGCCATCCTGGAAAAAAAATAGTTTTCTCTCTCTCTCTTTCTTTCCCAAAGGTCACAAATGATCAATTAAAAGTATTATTTGATTCAAAACATGATAACCTTGGTGAAGCAGCAAGAGTTCCATAATTTAATCCTCTTGCAATATGCAGCAAACATCCAACTGAAAAGGCTGCATTTTGGTAAGCATGAGGGATGTATGAACACCCATAGGGCAGGTTTCATGGGAAAGGCTCACGATCCAGAATCTGCAAAGCAGGAGTCTCGCAGCCCCCAGATCTAGCAACAGTGAAATCAGTTTCAGGGAAGTTGGGTAAAGTAGAAAGAACAAGTTCTCCTTCTCGGGTTGGTAGAGTCAAAAGCTTACGCAGGGACTTGGGATGACCATCAACCTACAGAGGAGGTTCAGGGAGGTTGGAACACCTGGAAAAAGTCTTGCCTCTGAAGGAGGCACTACAAATTCATGCCCCAGACAGAAAACACTTCTGCCTTTCAAATACCTCTTGCCAACACTCCAGTGAATCTCACCTGCCTCTTTCTACTAGGGGACCTCACTGCTTATTACAGATTTGCATTTCCAAGTACTTTGTAGTTGGAAACTTTCACAGTGCATTACAAATATAACATGAGCCACATGTGCAATTTTAAATTTTCTTATAGCTGTAGAAAACACATAAGCAGAAGTGAGTAAAATTTATTCTAATAATAATGTCCATAATAAATTTTACCCATCTAATGCAGTATATCTAAAATATGACAAGATTAACACATATTCAATGTAAAGATATGGAGGTGGCTATTTTATTTTTTAAATTTTAAAAATATTTTGGCATGCGGTCTGAACTCACTGCACAAGTATAGCCTGCCTTATCCGCCCCATGGTGTCTACACTGGCAGCCATCATCCATCATAGTGTTCACTCCTTTCAGACCCAACTCAACCTGCATCCCAACTGTGTCTCTCCATGATTGTGATTTTTACTCCTAAGTTCATAGGGGTTGTAGAAGGTTAACAAGAAATATAAGTAGAAGGTTGGCTAGTTATCTTACTGAACAATTTAAGGACAAGTGCTACAGAAGCTGCTTGGGTAACAGCGGCACCACGCAGAAACCTTCAGGTCCAGATGCATAGTACACAGTACAGGGACAGATGCCAGAATGCTGGGCCTGGCTTGCACGGGCCATTTGAGAGAGTTTGATATTTGACTGTGAAGTACTGAACCCTGGGGCCAGACGGCAGCCAGCAGAGAAAGCGAAGGGCAACACAGGAAAACTATCCTAATTGATCATCTCTCTGTGTACGTGTGCTTGGGAGTGATTTTGGGCTAGCTCCACTGAAAGCAAATTGAATTTTCCGTGAATCTAGGTGAGTCAACTGAAGCTTAACCCAAGTGTTTAATCCAGATGCTAAAGAAAAAGGCTATTTGTTAATTTTCTAGTTTATAGACTAGTAAAAAGGAAGAACAAATGAAGAAAGGGAAAAAAAGCAAGGAAAGAAAGAAAAAAGGAAAGAGGGAAGGAGTAAAGAGAGGAAGAAAGGAAGGAGGAAAAGAAAGGGACTATAGACTTTTCCATGGAACTAACAGTGTCGTCACTTTCTGACGTGTTTTTAGAAGCACTGCTCAGTCAAGGGAAGTGCTTTAGATTGATGTTTTCCGGCCCTGCCCCCTGAAATGCTGACTAATCTAAAATACCTTACAAATACTGCTGAACGAGATAAACAAGACTCATATTGTAGAATTCCTACTTTCTTGGGTCATGGTGTCTCTTTTAGCTTTTCCAGATAAGAGAGTTACAATTTACATAGTAACCTGGAAAGGCCTCAGAAAGAAAACAGGAAAGTGATCAGGTGAAAGGAAAGGAAAGAAGGTGTGAGAAACAGGGAGAAAGGAAAAGAAAGAGTGATACAGAGAGACACAAAGACAGAGAAATATAAAGAAAGTAGAGAGAGACAGACAGGGATGGGGTTTCAGACAGAAAGATGCAGTCAGAATTTGCTTCATGACTGCATTTAGACAGCCCGGGCCCATCTTTCTGGCCTATTGCAGGTCAGCACACTGGGATGCCGCTGCCCTCCCGGGGGAGAATGGGTGACAACAGCGAGGCTGGCATGCTGGGAAGCACAGGCTTTCCTTCCCCTGGGGAGGAGCACCACTGCCATGCCAACATGTGCGACACATAATGAGGTCAACAAAGGTGCCTCTGGGTGGCTACGAAGTCTATTTTTCAGTTTCTAATTTTACTCTTAAATTCCATTCTGATGAGCTGCAGAGGAGCAAGCCTTAGGAAATAAGCAATTTTACCTTAGCACCTGTCTCCTTTTTTTAGAAATTATGTGGATCCATTTGCCATATCTTCAAATCAGGTAAGGGTTTAATTGCATATAAATCTGATCATCTTCTGTCTTAGTACTCTAGGTACATAGAAGTCAATTTCTAAAACATCATCTTTTCCTTAAAATGTTTTTAAAAAATTTTTATTGCTCAAAATGTTATAATATATACATAAGACTCTCTTACAGATGATATTTTGAAAGAATGACAGAATTTGAGGCTGCTTGTTTTCTATTCCTACATTTCCACACTGCCTGGAGCTATTGAAAATTATTATTTAAATCAAAAAGAAAACTAAGGATAATTTAAATCATTCATCATTGTTTTTCTTCCTTGAATAAATTACTAAATCACCACTGAGAATTTCATTTAGACATGAACAATCTTTCTGTGCATGAAAATAACATATATTTAATTTAAAGAAAAAGAACAAGATTTCCAGTCTCATATATATATAAGTGGATCTTGCAATTGCCCTAAAACTTTTGTATAACCTGGAAGATTTTAAATATATCTTGTTATAGCATGTAAATTTGTGAGGTTTTGTTTTTTAAATGAAAGTTTGTGAAATTGTACACATCCTCATTTTAAGATTTGTTGGGTTGGAATTTAGAAACTAAGTAATAGTAAGATGTATTAAAAACCTTTGTCCATTTAACTATCTCTACTGTACTTTCCTTGGGATTTTACAATTGGGCCTGATGAACACAACCTGCTCACCTTCAAGTGTTCTGACATCCAAAACTTCAGTAGAACATGATTGCACTTGGTTGGCTTTTCAGTGACAAACTAAAGCTGCAGTGACAGCCTCTTCAATGGTGCGGGTCTGGGAATAGCTCCCTTCATGATTGTGGGTCACTTACCTGCCTCAACTCTAGGTATTAGCTTGTTTTTTTTTTTTTTTTTTTTTTTCAGAAAACTGTGGTAGAAGCACAGACTTACTGCCCTGGGTAACATTGGAATATAACATTAGCTCTTTCCACTGATAAGTTCTTACTACAGTATGGTAAAAGTGCATCAGGAGGCCTGCCAGAGGAGAATGGCAACAAGAAAAAATGGGGGGGCTTTGGAAAAGACAGGGAAGTCTGTCAAGACTAAGGCCAGGCTCAAAACTCCAGACAAATCTATATTGGGAGAATCCAGGGAGAGAGGTGTAGAGATGAACACAGAAGGAGTGAGTTGGAGGGCGGCGGGGAACAGAGATTACAACCTCTCGTGAAAACTTCTTGTAGTGTCGAGTTCTTCTTCTGGAAATATCAGGCAAAGGACACTAACAAAAAGGTGGAAAACAGTGATGTCACTTTGTTTATCTCAATGAAACAATAATGTTAAGATGCTTTTGAACTCCTGAACTAAGAAGAAACATCTCAGAGTTTTGAGTGGGGAGCTTACCTCTCAGAAGAAGCCATCTACAGGTTTTGTTTGTTCAACTTAATAGAATTAAACTTAATTCTACTTATTCCTTCCAATAAAGAAATTTGGAGTAATGCGAATGAATCTGACTTTTTAAGAACAATTTTAAATGAACCCCAAATTAAGGTACATTTCAGAGAAAAAATATGCACTGAAAATGTTACCCTCAAGGGTCTTGCCTAGGACTTTTTCTTAGGCAGAGAGGAAGATTAATACTTATTCATACATATTGAGGGTATAGTGAACCATTCAATAAATTCATATACTTCTAGAGGTGTAACTTTTGATCTATTTTAACTTGCTTCCAAAAAAACTTCCATGACAGGTTTTGTTTATAGTTTCATTAAAATATTTACTTAGAGTTTTCTGCTAACGCTATAATTTAGTTCAGTCTCATTTGATTTCTCTGATATTTTCTCTTTATAAACTTAGGCAATAAAACAGAGAAATGACCATAGAGGTTCAAAGCTACCACTGTGATTCAAACATTTTTCTCCTGGAAGTGAGTGGGGGTTGGGGGTACAGAGAAAGGACGCATTTCCTGAAATGCTTCCAGGCCAGAGGCCAGAGGCGCTGGTATCACCCTGTCCTATTGATCTTCTGCCTTGTACTGGTCGCTGGCTGTGAGACAAGACCACATTTTGTGGGTTGAATAAGTGTGGTCCCCAAACCGCTGAGGCCCTACTAAAGGGAAAGAAACCATAAATCCTCCTTCAGAAAAAGGCTTATTTCCTGAGCTTACTGTGGTTTGAAGGAGGTTGAGGGACAATGCCCAGCTCCTTTCTGGATGCTGAGTGTGGAGAAAACTTCTCAGTGTATGTTTTCGAGTTCAGCTATCAGCGCAGCCCATGGAACAGCAAAGGTGGCCATTTTAATTTTGAGTTTGCCTAAGAAGATAGATTTTCACTTTCTCCTCCGGTCCCTCCCAGGCCGAAGCCCCAAGACCACCTTCCAAATACACAGAAAAAAAAAGAGCTCAGTCATGTATCTGGAGATGAAGAAAAGAAAATACTTGGAGCTACTGTCACAAATGGTTGCAGAATGGCAGACCTCTGCTGAGCTGGCCGCTCTGACCTGGGTGTCTAGCCATGCTTGATGTTGACCCCAGCTCAGTGGAGTCTGTGTTTTGAATCTGGGTTGAGTCCTTATAGGTCTGGCCATGCTGGCTTTCCTGCTCTCCTTGAATTTCTGAGTAAACTGGTTTCTTCAGACAGGTGACAAATACTAGTAATAAGTAGGGAAAGGTCGCTAGACCAGAAACAGACATTTGAATGCAGATTCTCAGTGTCGTGAACTAAATTGCTTAACCTGTTGGAATCTTTGTTTCTTATTTTAAAAAATGATAATACCATCCATGTGTTAATGAAGTTGTAGAGGATCAAAACAGCTTTTATTTGAAAGAGATTTTGAAAAAAAGTCAGATAGACACATGAAGAATTGCAACCTCAACTATTTTCTGGCTTCCAAATGGTGTGGCTGAACTGCCTTCACCTTGAAGAGGACAGGAATCCCCTTTGCTTCAGAGGGAGCAGATTTTTAGCAAGAAGTAGAGACAGCAGCCTGAACACACTGAACATGAACAACATGACTGAAAGGCTTGGATAGGTCTGGAGGCAGCGGGCTGATGAAAGCCTGTTAAGCCCAGATTGGGAATTCTTGTGCTGTACATGGGGAGGTGATATTGTGAAACATTGGGCTTTAGGAAAGAAAGGACAGAGAGGAAAGTGTGAGGAAACAAGGGAGAAAGAATTGAGAAGTGAGTCCATCATTTCTTGTACTGTGTTTTGTTGACCAAGCAAGGAAGGGGAAGTAGGGCTACATTTACTTGTAGGTAGACACGGGCCTAGGACGTCAGACTGGGAGGCAGTCACTCTAGAGATGATGAGGAGCAAGAGGCTCTTTTTCCGAGTAGAGGAGTGCCAGAGAGCTTTGTGGCCAGGAAGGTTAGATGTGAGACATCTAAAGGAACCTTATAAAACACAATGCTTGTCCATGTCATATTTATCAAAACACCAAAGAGAGAGCTAAGTATGGGGTGTGGATTTAGGAGCAGCATGAAAGTAGGGTCTTGGTGTGCATAATAGAGATGGGAGAGAAGCAGAATTTCCAGATCTGGCCTTGGAGGGGGGATCAGGAAAAGGGACAGGTGAGAAGTCAGGGAATGTGGAGGCAGGGCCTTACCAACCACTGGCATTCAGAGCAGTCAGATTCCCATTGGCCATGTTCTGTGGTTTGCATCATCTTTCCCTGGGAAACCTCAGAGATACTCACGAACTCTTCCAGATTGGTAGGAAAAACCTGGGTTCTGATCCAGCTTCAAGGCTGTGGTACTGAGGGAAGAAGGGTCACCTTCCCTGCCTCTCAGTCAAGCTTTCTATTGGCCGGCCTGAGGACCAGTACTGTGCAGATCTGGGAGAGACCTGCAGAAAGTAGTGGGCCCCCTTCAGGGCCAAGAAGTAGAGACAGCAGCCTGAACACACTGAACATGAACAACATGACTGAAAGGCTTGGATAGGTCTGGAGGCAGCGGGTTGATGAAAGCCTTTTAAGCCCAGATTGGGAATCCTTGTACTCTACATGGGGAGGTGATATTGTGAAACATTGGGCTTTAGGAAAGAAAGGACAGAGAGGAAAGAGTGAGGAAACAAGGGAGAAAGAATTGAGAAGTTAGTCCATCAGCCTGGGCAGCAACCAGCAGCATCCCAGACAGGGGACACTTAACAGAAATCTACCAGTTCTCAGTTTTGGAAGCTGCAAATTAAGCATCAAGGTACTAACAATGTGGTTCTTCCTGAGGTCTCTCGCCTTGGCTTGCTCCTTGGCCATTCTGTGTGACCTATGTCCTGAGTCACCCTCCTTGTGAGGACACCAGTCATGCTGGGTTAGGGTCTACCTTAATGATTCCATTTTATTCCATCCATCTCTGTAAAGTCCTTTTTTCCAAATGCAGTCATGCTCTAGGAGACTGGGGGTTGAGCGTCAACATTTTAATCCCAGGAGTCACAGGATAGCCCACAATAGGAGGCTGTTTTGATACCTGGTACAAGATAGCCAGGATCCAGGCAGGCAGAAGAGAAACAAAAATTGATGGATATTTTTGAGGGTGTCTCGAAATACTAACTAGGCGATCCAGGGGTCAGCATCTCAGAGACTGTGCTGACAGATGGAAAAACTGAATCTATAGGAGCAAACTCTGAGAAGTAGTATTTTAACAGCTAGCTTGATTTCCTGACTCCCTTTTACAGGTTACTAAACTGGATTGGTTTTGTGGGGGAATTAAGATTATTGATAGAGGAGAATGAATCAATAACAGTAAAACCATAATAAGTAGTGCTAATTAATTTACACCTCACAGAGTGGCTTGCTTGTGGTTGAATTTTATGAGCAGAGCAATTCTGCTGTTTTTGTTTCTTAAAAAAATTAGAATTAATATATTCCCCTGGCTGCTTAAGAAGTGACTATAAATTAATGGCCGGGCTGCTTAGCTCATTAAAAACGGTAGTGCTTTGATTCTGTACCCTCATGGCTGATATTTCTCTGTGAGGAAAAACATATGATTCCTCCTTGCTAGCTCACAGGTGGTAATCATGGAGAGTAATGGGTCTTAAAGATGCCAAAACAAGGCATTTCACAGCAGAGAAATACACAGGGTGAAACATCTAACGCACCGGCAAGCAGTGTTTCAGTGTAAGTACCTGCTGGAGCAGAGCGCCATAAAATATCCTGTTTTTAAATACTCTTTTGCTGCACATATACAACATAAATAAGTACACATGCTGGGATCGTTACTTGGGGCTTGGAATCCATGCTGGTCTCTCTGTCCCTCTCTCTCCCCCTGTGCCCACCTGCTGGAGCACTTCTGTGGCACTTCTCACCTGCATTCTGGCCCTTGGGTCATATGACAGGTTTAGCATGGCCACCAAGAGTTGCAGTGGAAAACAGGGAGGAGCCAGGAGAGCCTGAGAGAGAGGCAAGGTCATGATCCATGATTTTCAGAGAGAAATAGTAGTGTTAATATCAGAAGTGGGGCTGGGTTACCTTGCTGATTGGCCCTGCCCTCATCGGCTTACTGAAGATCTTCATTATGTTACTGAGCAGCAGGTCTAAGTGGCAATGCCTGCTTCCGCTATCCTAGACAGTTCTCCAACCTAAAATCTACAAAACAACTCCAAAAAATCAATTAAAATAAATATATGCTATCAAAGGGGGTGATGTGTAGCCAGCCATGCCCTGAAAAAGAGTTGCCAGACATAACAAAACTTCAAGGGCACCCCACGCTATGGCTTGGGTATGGCTTATGCATTAGTCAAGGCTTCCTGTATTGCAATTTAATCCCAATTGCAAAGTATTATGGGGATGAAACCATCCATTGATTGTCTCCAGGAGGGACATCTGGGAGAAAATGATCAGGATTAAATAAGGCCATCAAGGGGGAGCCTCCATGGTGGAATACTAGTGGATTTGTAAAAAAGAGAGAGAAAGAGTAGGCATAGAGTAATAGTCCTTATGTGGATGGAGGCAGAGACAGAAGCT
>NW_004524709.1:5357422-5382712 GCF_000260255.1 Octodon degus | reverse complement strand
CCCAAGAAGAGTACTTTAAAACATGCTCAAAGGAGGTCTCATAGTGATGTTGTGTTGAAGTCACTCCTCTCATTTATCTACAGAGTAGAATTCTTCATGAAAAAATTGGTGTGTTAATTTTCTTGTTGTTGAGACAAAATACCCAACCCTCAGAGTTAAAGGAGGAAAGATATATTTATCTAACTGTAGAGGTTTAAGTCTGTAATCAATGCAGAGTGGCGTGGCAGACAGGCATTGTAGAGAAAAGCCTGTTCAAGTGGGCAGAAGATAGCAAGGCAACAAGGAAGGGACCTTAACAGCCTCTTTCTTTTCCTGCTATTGTATCTAGAATACTGGAATTATGGTGGTGCCAAACTGATCAGTAGAGTGATTGAACAATCACACACCTTTAATCCCAGCATCATGCACTCTAGGTTGTCTCTCTGAAAAAGCCCCACCTATCACTGAAGGAGGCTTTGGGGGGACATCTAGACACAGCCATCACCTCAAGTAAAGTCAAAATTTCAAATCAGCAGTAGTAGGCTTAAATAGGGCTAGTTTATCATATGCAGATTAAAGACTCAGTCTCTCAACAGAATTCCTTGGTCCCCACTTTCTATTTGTTTTCTCAGCCAAAATCTGTTACACTTGACCCAAGCTCTGAATTCCCCACATGGCTCTGCCTAGACTGGCCTTCTGTGGCCAAGTGACCTTGACTCTTTGAAATCTCTAAACACTTTGTGGCATCACTTAAGTTGACTCACCTTTGAAATCTTTTCCCATCATCCAACAAACATTTATTGTTTTCTTTCATAAAAATAATGTCTCCACTCTAAAAATTAGCAATTTGGTGGAGGAGACCAAGGAACAAATTCCCTAGTACAGAGCAATGTTTTGAAATGTGGTAATCCCACATTTCCAGTACCTGTCTCTATCTCTATCTCTATCTCTATCTCTATCTCTATCTCTGTCTCTGTCTCTGTCTCTGTCTCTGTCTCTGTCTCTGTCTCTATATATATCATTTCTATCATCTCTATCCCTGTCTCTATATCATCTATATCTATATCTATATCTATATCTATATCTATCTATCCATCTACTACCTCTTTCTGTGATATTGGTGGTTATCTTTTCAGGGAGAGATGAGGAAAACTGTTTGAAGCTTTCTGTAAAAAATAATATTTCTTATGGCAGTTAACAACGTGAGGTAATGTCAAATCTGTCAGAAGTTCATGTCAGACCAGGGAGATAGCTCAGCGGAATAAGCACCTCCCTGGCTAGCACAAGATACCAAGTTTGATACCCAGTACAAAAAAAAGAAAAGTAAATAAAAGAAGTTCACCTCATGTGCGCATGGCCCATGCAAGATGCGGGGAGGACAATCTAATTTTGTTGGACCTGGGTTCCCAGGACTCACTGGTATAATTGTGGAGGAATGACCACCATCTTCCCTAAAGCTAGGCAGCACAGCAACAACACAGCCCTCTTCTTCCATCAGGGTCAGGAGATATGACCCCTGAGATGGGAACCTGGAGCAGGGAGGCAGGGTCCCTAACCTGGCTTCACTTCCTGCTAGTAGGACTTGAGGTCAGTGAGCCTCAGCAAAATCTGAAGAAAAGATCAATAATAGCATGTAAAGGAACACTGGAAAATATGTATATCATGAGGGGAAATACACATCTAATTTTTCTGAATATGAAATGAGGAAATATGTATATGTGCATGTGTGTGTATGTATCTGCCTCTATATAGCTCTAGATTTACATAAGGAAATATGTGCACACACATGAAAGGACACATATATTCATATTTATAGAGACATAAATAAACATATAAAGATATACAGAGGCAGACTTTATAGATGTATCAATGTATCTCATCTATCTATCTATCTATCTATCTATCTATCTATCTATGTATCTATCTATGTATCTATCTGTCTGTCTCCTAGTCCGTCTGTCTGTCTGAACATCTATCTGTCTGGCTGTCTCTGTCTATATTTCTAATAAGGGCTGTTTAAATGTGCAGTTTTTGTTCAGTACTTGCTGTGTGCAAGTTGCACTTAGCTATCTCTCTGCCCCACAGCAGGGTGCTGCCTGTTGCTCCCTCCCCTGCTCTCTGGGCCACTCTCCCTCCCTGGTTGGCACACAAGCTGCACACCCAGCACTTGGATCAGGGACCAAGCAGAACTTTCTAATCTAATAAATTTTGAAATACTTGCTGTCAAGGGCTAACAGCCTCTTGAAGAAACTTGGGGCTGTTCCACGTTTCATTTACATGATGGATGAGATGCAAGCACGGATTAAGTGGTAGATGAGCACCATGGGACAAAGAGAGACCATCTCAGGGCTGGTTTTGGTCCTGGCTATTACAGCTGCAATGGAAAATATCCTAGCATGGTGAGAGTGGCTGCTGTAGAAGGGAGGCTCACCCAGGCCCCACAGTCAGCCCTGATGCTCAACCAGCCCCAGCCCCCTGTCGAGGACTTGGAGGTCACTGTGTTACAATTGACAGGCTCTTCCAGAAACTGACTCCACAATTCAAGTGTTAGGAAGCAAAGTCAGTCTTTCTGATGAACTTGGCCCTGATCTATCTGACTGTGTCCAAATAGGATGGCTCTTTGGGAACACCCAGCAGATGCCAGAAGTTGTAACTCTATCCAGAAGTTGTAACTCCACTTTCTGAAGATTAGAAAGTGACTTAAAATTAAAGTAAGAATAACTTCTCTTGTATTTTTTCTTGCTGTATTTTCTAAGTTACTTGAGATTAATGACAATAATTATGAATTTACCATCATTTCAGTCACAATTACTGTACCACTACATTTTGAGAGCAATACAGTCCACCAGTCAACCAGTAATTCCTAATTTCTAAATTGCAGCTATATCCAAAAACTTCCCTGGTTCAACCTTAACTCTGGTGTAGATAGAACAATTTTGAACTGTCTGTGTATGTGCTGTTAATAAATTTCCTAAATATCCCAGCTAGTATAGGAAGATACAGTGGTTATGCATATTAGCTTTAATTAGACTGTATTGATCATGCTTGTAACACACTATGGCTGATTTTGTGATCACTACTCTTCCAATCAGAACTAGTCAGTGGAGGAGACTCCCAGCTCTGATGAACTTGGTAATTATATTAGGGATTAGTCATGTATCTGTCTTTGAAGGCGCAGCCCAACTCATTGACCGACCCAATTGGTCTTCTATAGTCTCACAAGCATCCACTTTGCACATGTTTTGTACTTTTTATAATAATCAATATCATTTTTCCTGGTATCTGTGAGAGCCCACATATCATTGAGGTAATTGTTAGGTTTTTTTTCTGATACAAGGATAAATGTATCCTCAGGATTGTAACAAACTATAATCACACACTGTAGATCAGTTCTTGACCAAGCTGACTTTAGCAGAGGTCACATTTCAACTTTAAATGTGCCAAAAATTTTGCCTCCTAGGAGATGCATGAAAAATACCACACAGTAAGATGATGACAAGGGGTCACTACCTTACAAAGAGTCATAGAATGTTACATGTCGACAGGGCCTTTAATATCAATATGATCTTGGGCATCCACTGAGCTTTGCATTTTACAAAGGCTTTAAAATTTGATTTATTATTTGGTCTTTGCAATAGCTCTGCTCAGTATATAAAGCAGTGCTTTTCAGATGAGTTTATGGAGGCCCAAAGAAAATAAATGACTTACTATGAAGAAAAATTAAATCAAAAGAGGTATACAAAATAGTTAGGATAGATATACAGTTACTTTCTCTTAATTCAATGAGAAGAAAGATTTGTACTATTAGTGTTTAGACAGGATATCATGTCTGCATCTTGTACTATGAATAACCACTAAGAAGGTAATAATATGCAATGTATTAATTATTGAAACTGCCCTATTAATCGGTTTTGAAACTATCTCATTGCTGTTTTTCAATAAAATTAATAAAAAATAAAATAAAATAGTTATTAAATAAAGAAGAACTCCAAGTAACCTTCAAAATTAAACACTTAGGTCAAATCTACCAAAATATGTATAAGATCTATATGAAGAAAACTTAAAAAAAATCAAAGAAGAACTAAATGAATGGAAAGATAATAGAAATGGTATGGGTACAAAGATGATTTGTTAAAATATCAATTCTTTCCAACTTGATCTATAATTGAACACTGTTTTCATCAAAATTCCTGTAAGTTGTAGTATGGACATTAATAAATTGACTCAAAAGATTTATAGAGAGGCAAAAGCACTGTAGACAGTCACTATGGTAGTGAAGGAAGAGTACAGAGTCAGGCAACTGATACGAGCCAACTTCAAGCCTTAAAATGGACCCACAGTAATCAGGCCAATGTGGTATTGCTGAAGGAACAGAACAGTCAAGTAGGTCACATGGGACAGACTCCATATCCTGAAATAGGCCTACAATAATATATTCCATTGGTGTTTGATAAAGGAGCTCAGGTTCTGGTAGAAATTGATGTTTACACACAGAAAAATATACACAGAGATTTTTCTACTCCTGTCTTCTAAATTAGCTTCAAATGACTCACAAATCTACATATGAAATGTACAACTATAAAACTGGTACAAAATAACATGCCTGAAAATCTAGATGGCTTCAGCTTATAGTGGTGATTTTCTTAGATGCGGCACCAAAATCACAACATAGAAAACAAAGGACTGACAAGCTGGATTTCATTAAAATTAAAACTTTTGCTTTCTTAAAGAAAATCCTAAGATCATGAGAAAGGATGTCACAAACTGGGAGAAGATGTTTGCAAAAAATCAAATAAATGACTGTTACCTAAAATATACAAATAATTTAGAATTTATCAGTAAGAAAACAACTCAATTTTTAAAAAAAGCTCCAAAGGTCTTAACTGATACCTCATATGAGCAAAAGTATACATACAAAAAGCAATCAACCATATAAGAAGCTATTCCATATGTTATCAGAAAAATTAAATTTAAAACATCAATAAGGAACCAATACATACCTATTAGAATGTGTAAAAGTCATAACACCCCAGCACCAAGTGCTGCTGAGACTACGAAGCCATGAGATTTTTCATTCACTAATAGTGGGAATGGAAAACGGAACAGCCATTGTGAAACAGGTGTTTCCTAACAGCACTGAACTATTATGATCATCGAGTGTAGCTGCTATGTTCCTTAGAAAACCTTGTGAACTGATATTTATAGCAAATTTACTCATCATTGCTCACACTTAGAAGCCCCAAGATAGCCTTCAGTAGGCTGGTGGATAAATAAATTGGTATAGACAATAGGATGTTATTTAGAGCTAAAAAGAATCAAGCTATTAAGCCATGAAAAGATACCGAGGAAACTTAAATGTACATTTTAAGTGAAAAAAGGCAATCTAAAAAGGCTACCCATTGTATGATTCTAAGTACATGACATTCCAGAAAAGGCAAAACTATAAAGATAAGAAAAAGATAAATGGTTTCTAGGGGTCAGGAAGGAAGGCTGGAAGGATAGCGCACAAAGAGTTTAAGGGTAGAAAAACTGTTCTGCGAGATGATGCAGTGATGAGTATGTGATATTTGTCTAGCCCCATAGAATTACAGTATCAGGAATAAACCACCGGACTTTGTGTGCTAATGATGTACTGTATCTGTGAAGTTCTAGTGAGTATAGCATCCATGTCACCCTGATGGCAGATATTGATAGCGGGGAATTGCTGTGTGTGTGTGTGTGTGTGTGTGTGTGCCCATGTGTCCACGCACGTGCGCGCGCATGTGTGTGTGTGTGAAAGTATATGGGAAATCTGTATTTTGTACTCAGTTTGGCTGTGAATCTAAAAACTATTCCTCTTCTATCAACCACAAGACAAACAAGGTTTCTCAACCTCCAGTCTATGATTTCTAACTGTACAAACTTCAGAGAAGAGATACATAAGAATGTTGACAGCATGGGTTCTGGTTACTTGGTTTGAGAACCACTGAGTTCTTGGACTGCAGAAATGCAAGACAAACTTGCAGGGCAGTCAGAAAGGGCTCAACGCAGGTTTTCCCATGTATCTGGTTCTACTACATGTGTGCAGTGAAGTATTTGTGTGGGAGATCCACATGGGTGGATACTTCCTCACGGGGACACTGTTCAGATCGTATCTTGCAGTCAACACCAGCATCTTGGGCCCTAGCAGTTTAACTTGCCTTCCTCTCTATGGTGATGCCTATTGAACCTGGAGTTGATTTTGCCCTAAAAAGAACTCAGGAAAACTGAATGCCAGTTAAGCAAATAATGGATTCCTGGGTCTGTTTGATAATTTAGAAGTTGAACAACATCCTTATTACTGTAATGGGAGAAAAAATAGTTTCACAAATGTGATTTCTATTCAAAAAGTAGTTTGGCTTTGTAAGTATAATGGAATATATAAAAGTCTCCTTTATTAACACATTAAATGTGAAACAATAAACCAAAACTAAATCAATATATACACTAAGGTTTTTAATTATAACTTAAATTAGCCAGAGTATCTTCACTGTAGAAGGATTTATTTCTAAAACAAAAATGAAGTCCATAAAAGTATATTAAATGACACTGGGGAATTGCAAATCTTCTGACTTTTGGCACTCAAAAGATTTTTGTTTTTAATTTCTGGTTAAAATTATTTAAACTACTTGTTTACTCATTTCTCCTACCACGGTTCTCATCTCCTTTCTTGTGTATATGTAACTTAGGTGGTTAACTTAGTTTAATCTTGACTTTGACCTCAATCGCCCACACACCCACATACCTACACACACACCCACATGGATTTCTGGCATGAGATTCTAGGGTACTGAGTGAGTTCTTAGAACTCATGGGACCCTTCAGAGCTCTTTCCATGCAACTTTGAAAAAATGTGCATCTGCTTGTGATTCACCCCTCAAGTAGAAAACAGAAGAACTCAATTTTGTTTAAATGCATAACTTTCTTATTCTCTTGAAAAAGAAAAGGAAAGTATATTTAAAAGTTATTGCTTCAAATGGGCTAATATTCATTTCTTAGATTAGGTTTCAGACAGAAGAAGGTGATTTCATTTAGATAGGGGGTACCCATTTACTTTGTTAGTTGGTTTTGATTTTATTACTTCCGTTATTGTGAGAACTTACACAACAGTGCAGACAAATACTAGGAATTAGAATGGACTCATAAGAGAAATGATATAGTTATCTTCCTTCTTTCTAGGTCATGCAATTCAGAAACGCATTTTTTTTTTAATGCTAAGCAATAATGCAGCAAGGAAAATTAACTTAGCTCCAGGAAAACCTGGCTTCCAAACGAAAAGACTGAAATGACACAATATTTGCCCAAACTACGCTTGCCTTGTATGCTGACCTGTTCTAAACTTTGAAGTTATGAACTCTCCCAGGTCTCAGCAGTGGCTACCTTGCAAAACCTATTTTTAAGTGACCCAGACCAGGACCCAGTACCCTAAAATCATCTCCCTCTAATTTTCCCATTTTGAGACTCTGAATACTATGTCAGAGTGTTATTCTAGTCTCAGTCAGTTTAATAGAGTTAGTTTTGCTTTATTAATAAAATTCTTCCTGTTTTTCTTGGATAATTGTTCAGCAATATTTGTAGCAAATTTACTCATTATAGCTCACATTTAGAAGCCCCAAGATGACCTTCAGTAGGTTGGTGGATAACTAAATTGATATAGACAATAGGATGTTATTGAGTTAAAAAGAATAGAGCTATTAAGCTATGAAAAGTTACTGAGGAAACCTAAATGCACATTTTAAGTGGAAAAAGGCAATATAAAAAAGCTACACATTGTATGATTCTAAGTACATGACATTCTGAAAAAGGCAAAACTATAAAGATAAGAAAAAAGATAAATGGTTTCTAGGGGTCAGGAAAGAAGGTTGGAAAGATAGAGCACAAAGAGTTTAAGGCTAGTAATACTGTTCTGCATGATAACACAGTGATGAATATGTCATATTTGTCTAACCCCATAGAATTACAGTATCAGTATGGAATAAACCACTGGACTTCATGTTCCACAATGGCTGTACCACTTTGCATCCCCACTATCAGTGAATGAGAAATCCTGCTACTTCATAGTCTCAGCAGCACCTGATGCTGGGGTATTACAATTTTTAGCCATTCTAATAGATGTGTTTTAGTTCCTTATTGATGTTTCAAATTTACATTTTCCTGATAACATATGGAATAGCTTTTTATACATTTAATTGCCAAATGATAGATTTCCATGTATAGAGTGTCTTAGAAAAGTTCCTTTTTGCCAAAATGGAGGTAGGAGGGCTGAATGTTGGTGAGTAAACACACAGTCACCGTTAAAGCCTGGGCGTGTGTTGAGACCCAGCCTTGGATGTATGGCTGTCACCTGCACAAAGCCAGAAAATCCATTTCATGCATGAGACTATGCTAGGAAAGGTCAGCTACACAAAGGATTTCTGAACTACCAAGGAGAGAGCGAATTTGACAGTTGGGATCAAGAAACAAAGCACACACCTGTGATTGCAGCATCCCAGGAGCTGAGACAGGAAGGTTTCTTGGGTTGGAGGCCTGCTTAGCTACACAGTAAGGTAAGGGCCAGCCTGAAGTACATAGCAAGGCAGTCCACCCAAAACAAAACAGATAAACAAACAAACATACCAAAACAAATTGGATAAATGTAATTTCTGCATTTGGGTTCAAATTTAAATTCTAGGGGTGTTGCTTCAGGGTGATCTGCTTTAAAAAGAATCTCAAAGAAAAAAAGCTTTGTCATACTCAGCAGATGACAAGATTGATACAGGCCAACAAGGCCAAGTTCTTACAAAGGTGATGTAAACTCAACGTGCAACAGTGCAAATATGGGAGCCATTCTGGAGTTAGCTGGAGTTGGCTTTCTTCTCTCCTTTATTAATTAATGTATACTTGACACATAATAAATAATTCATCCTGGTACACACTGATGTTGCACCTTGATCCCTCTGTACACATGTACATTGCATTGTGTTTTTCCTACTTCCCTGTACTCCTTCCTCCCATCTTCTCCAATTGCTGGATTTCTTTCCCATCTGTACATAAGTCTCCCTCTTTTCTAATTATCTTTTATTTTGCTCTTTATTTTGAGTTTCTCATGTAACACAGAGCATGTGAGATTTAACCTTTAATCTAATTTACTTTGATGCTTTGTTTTTAATTAAGCTGATGCCTTCCAAGATGATAGGCTCAAGAATGTGGAAAGCTAACACACGTACACTCACAGCTCAGATTCCTGCCCTGCCCGTGCTGCTAGCTTCTGTGTGAGTTGGTCTGGATGGTGGTCTAAAAATTTGTGTTTCTAACAAGCTTACAGGTTGTGCTGATGCTGCAGGTCACCAAAAAATAGAAAATGATGTTTATATTTAATCATATTTTGAAGGATAAGCTGATACTTTTAAGAGACTAACCCAGGAAGAGGAACTAAGTGGTGAAATTGCTGTCTGACAAACATGGAAATATTTAAGTGAAGCAGGTGGAGGATGACTGAGGAGCCGCTGTCATTAATTAGTATAAAAAGCTATAGCTTTATTCTGAGTGTGTGCTTATATGCGAGACAGAGAAAGACACAAGGTCCTACATTGGCTAACACTTGCCTCTTTTTTTCCCTCACTGCTAATTTAGTTTTTGGTTAACTTGATGGGGAAGTTCATGAGAGTAGAGAAGTGCTTGGTAGTGACTCGGCTGAGGCTCAGTGAAGTCTGCAGACAATGGGTTTCTCCATCTGCTATGAGGCAGCTTGCTCAGTCACTGCTGCCCTGGGATCCACGTCTCATGGCCCTGAGCCCCCAGACACGGCACCGGATGTAGCTATCACATGCTTCAGAAAACAAACATTGTTAAGCATTCTTTAGCTGTCTCCATGTTCAAGACAGTGACTCATTTTTCTTTTGAAGCCTGCTAATACTGAACAGCTCAGAAATCCCCGTAGACTGTCACTTCCTGAAGCAGGCAATCTGAAAAGAGATTGTGGGTTTTCCACACTTGCTTTCAGAGTGGGAAATCTGTGCCTGATTCCCATGCTGAGGGTCACTAGAGTTGTTTTCAGATCTGATGGGACAGGGACAGATTAAAGAGAGGCAGCTCAGCTCACAAATGTCCCCTGAACACAGCTAAATCTGGGGACTGAGGAATCCAAAGCCTGACTGCCAGCCCCCTTGCAGACTGTCCACTTTTTTTCTCTTTCTTGTTAAAAACTTCATGGTTTTTCCAGAGGTGTAGCTGAAATTGGACAGGTCCACTGTTCTCTTTCTTCTAGTTATTTAAAGAATGCAATTATTTTCACAAACTTGGTGTTTCCATTCAGATATTAGGCACAAGGTAGTGGCTTTGATGCAAATATTCTCTGGTCCACTTATCCATAGGAGTTTCTGGGCTCTCAGTTTTCCTTTAGCTGCTCCAAGGAGAGAGGCAGGGTAGCCTTATCCTCTCCTCTGAGGAGGAAAGGAAGGCTGGAAGTGTTTGCCATGTTTGAGATGACATGGAAGACACCAAGCAGGCAATCAGTGCAGTTGATCCCAAGAGAAGTCCTAGAAGCAGTAGCCATGATCCTTCCCTGAACTTGCACTGTGTGCTTGTCAGGACATCTTAAGATGTCTCAGAAGTTTCTGGTGTCAATACTGACCCAATGAGCCCCACTGGCCAGCAGGATGAGTGATGTGTTGGTAGTAGAACCCAACCTGGGCTCCTTCCTCTAACCACAGATTTCAGAAACAATGGCCCAGGGAACTGATCATTTCAAGCAGGGTACAGGGTGGTCCAAGGCTGGGTGGGTCACTGAGGATTTTTGGGAGGTCATCTGTGAAAGCAAAAGGACAGACACTTCTGACCTAAAATGATCTTGGGAGAGCTTTTCTCTGAGGCTAGGTGAGGGGCTATTTTCATTTTGGCTTCCAGAAAAGAATGATAACTAACTTACTGGGGATTTCTGCACTTTTCTGAGCTTTGGATTCTCAGCCCAGCTTCCATGAAGACTTTGGTTTGCTGTAAGTAAGAATATCTAGGTCTCACCCACTGATATAGTTGATTCCAACCTCAGAGGTCCTCAAGAGTCTCTTACCTGGGTCTACAGAGCCGGAAGTCAGGTGGAATAAACTCTGGGAATATAGTGTGGCCCCATTACAGGTATGGTGAGTTCTAACAGGGATCTACATAGCTCAGGGGTTCGGTACAAATAGGCTTCTTCCCAGGGAACAGGGACCCCTGAAAGTATGAAGTTTGAATAACACAGCCAGAAAAATAGCATGTCAGTGGAGTCATCACTAGAAATACATTCTCTTAAGTTCCAGAAGTTGGGTCTTTTGGCATCAAACATGACCCACAACCTTGTGCTTGAGATGCCTACCCACCTCCATCTCCTGACTTTGCTCTGCAGACACGCCGTTCCTGAGTGGCTGCACTAATCATCCTTCTCATCGCTAAGAAATGATATGCAACAGCCGCAATATAAAAGGTGGGAGATTTAAACTGGCTTAGGGTTTCAAGGGATTTGCTCTATGATAAACCAGCTTCAATGCAGGAACATCAAAGTAAAAAAAAAATAAAACCCATAAAAGAGCAAAGATGCTTGGATCAGTGACAAAGAGAAGGTTAGGGGTTAGACATAGACCCCAACTGTCATGTTTCTATGATCTCCCCAGAGATATGCTCCACAAATCCCCCAAGGGAATCCCAAGTCTAATCTTGATCCGCATAGTCCTCCCTGTCCTCCCTGCTCACTCAGGAGGGCCTTCCTGATCATTTGCCCAGATAATTCCCACTGCCCATCCCCACTGAACTAGGGAGAACTTTCCTCAAGGATGTGTGACATGGACCTCAAAGTTCTAAAACAGGGAAACTAGGGAAGCACTGGGCATTTTCCCAAGCACAGAGGACTGGTGTGGCTCTCACCAGTGGAGAGCATGTTGGAGGGGACAGTTAGGAGCAGAGTTGCTATCATGAGAGGCGCATTGGTGTGGGGATATCTGTGAAGTGAATCTGAGGTGAGGCACATCTCAAGGCGTGGAGAGCACCATAATGGCATAGAGAAAGAACTTATGCTTTACTAGGTTTAAAGACCAACTCCATACCCAGATAGAGACACATTTCATTTGATGAGAACCACGTAGGATTAGAAACCCATACCACAGGGCCTAGAGATCAACAATGTGGGAAAATGAAAGCAGATATTTGAGTTGAGTTGTTTTATTGTTGTAGACATCTATGCCCAGCTTGAGCTTATAACTTAATATCTTCCACATGTGATTTATTTTATTTTATTTTATTTTATTTTATTTTATTTTATTTTATTTTATTCCCATAATTTTGTTGAGAAACAAATAGCAATGAGACAGTTTCAAACCAAATTGGTAGGACAGTTTCAATAATTAACACATTGCATGCATTCTTCCTAGTGGTTATTTACTGTACAAGATGCAGACATGTTATCCTATTTACAAACACTATTAGAACAAATCCCTCTAGTCATTAAGAGAATGTAACTATGTATCTATCCTAACCACTTTTTTTTTTTTTTTTGAATGGGGATTGAACTCAGGCCCTTGCGCTTGCCTGGGAAGTGCTTATTCCACTGAGCCATCTCCCCAGCCCTATCCTAACCATTTTTAATACACAGATACAAAATGGACATTCATCTATATTCCCTTTTTGTTTAGTTCCATCATTTGAATATTACAGGTGCATTAACTCAGCAAAATATTCTAAAAGAGTCCAGTAATCCGTAATAGTATTGGGTCTTCCACTTCACTATCCATGTGTGATATTAAAAATAAGTGTAGCAAGAATCATAGCAAACCATAACAGCACAGGCATCAATTAGTTGGAAGAGTAAGAGGAAAAGAACCCAACAGCACTGGGTACTCTGTGAGCAACAGGCAATGGTTACTGAACAACCAGTGGAGGAGGTTGGATCCATAATCCTTTGTGCATGTTGTGAAAAGCTCCAAAACTTGATTTGAAGTGATGATCATCATTCATCACCATTAGTTGGACTACACATGGATTCTAATGCACAATGTACTATTTGCTCCGTTGTGGTATTGTTTGAGTACACTGGATTCCGTCTTTAAAATACAAAGACCTCCTGAGTTCTAAACTCTAGAGCATCTTTGAAGGATGTTAGGTCTTTTCAGTGACTGGGGTCTTGGTAACAGAATGTACTGAACATCACCTTAGCTGTCAACCTTCTAGTAGAGAATGAGTCATTGAAATGCTCACTCACACTACCCATGGGGGAACTTGGATCCATCTCTGTCAATTACTAGACTTTGCTAGGTCTTCTGTCCACCCTCACTGGTAGGCTTTCCTTGAATGGGAAGCTTCACAACTCCTGTTCTCATTTGCATGTGTTATATCCTTTTGACTAGTTATTTAAGTAGATTGCTTTTAGCTTTCTCAGGTGACCCCTTTGGGAATTAAATTTGGAAAGTTGTTTTCATCAGTCAGTGACCAGAACTCTGATCTTGCCCACTCTAGCTCCTTCTACAGCTCTGGATTAAAACAGTAGACCTTAGACAGGATCCACTCAGAGATGCAGACAGAAAACAGAGGGGTCAAAGTGCTGGCTCTGGATATGGACAAACAAACCATGTAAAGCTTGGCTGACACTCATTTTATACCTGATTCCAACAGGAGATTTGCCTCTTTGCTGTTGCCTTCTCCCACCTTCCAGGACTGTTATGAGGGCCAGGTCATATAGTATAGCTCATGTAGAAGACTGTAGTCATTCAATAATTTCTGGACATTGCTATTTTGTTCTTTTGTTTCTGGTATCCTAGCCAATTATGAATCTTGTATACATGAGCAAGTTGGGATCAGCAATTAGTTGCAGGAATTCACATTTTAATTAAACATAAGAAATAGGGTTAGAATAATAGTTTCATATTTTTTTCAGTTTATGGTGCTTTATTTTTTAAATAAAATACAAAAAGTAAAAAAATAGAAATGATACAGAATTTCACTACACAAAATAATAGGAATTTGACAATGGTTGTTATATTTCATAATGTGCTCAACTAGTTGTTTAGATTACCAGATATAAGGATGCAAAAGTTATAAGAAATTAAAAAGAAGAAAAATGTTAAGCATGAAGTCCTTTTGGTAGACTCAGTAACCAGCAGTAGGACTATCTAAGCTATCCTCTATATATGCATAAATACATCCTTTTCTGTTTATTCTTTTCTTCTTTTGTCCTTTTCTTCATTCCAGTGTTTCCTTCCCTTTGAACAGATTTTTTCCCTTTCACAGTATCTATTGAGCCTTTTGGGTTTTATTTATTCTTTTGGGTTTTTACACTAACAAGCCATATTTTGAAGCTCATTCCATAAGTAATTTTGTTTTCATAAATAATATATAGTATGATCTAATAAACACAAAGTGGATGCATGAAAATAAGGTGGCCGTCTTCCCTTCTCAAACCCTAGGGGATTATTCTGTGCTCTTTTCTATGTTGGAGGTCCTCACATGTGCAATCACTGGCTACTCATTGGTCATTAACAGAAACATTAAAACTTTTCATGGGGAATCTGAGTCATTTGGTGAGAGCTTATAAATTTGCAGCCATTTTTTGTGTTTAGAGATATTGTGAGGCTGGTAAATCCCCTCTTGGATGGGGCAGTGACTTGGGCATGGTGAGTCAGTGACTGAAGCGCAGTCTGGCATGTGTGAGCTGAGCTGGCCCCGCCTCTGCTTGCCCTCCAGACTCCTCACCCCTGATGCTGCACCATTACTGAGCTCACCCAGGCTGGGATGATGGTTGAGTATTTCCTGGGCAGAGCATGCTCTGAAAGTCTTGGGACCGCGCGTTTCCTGCCTTCCGGCAGCTGTATGTGTCTGAATCCCTACAGCAAAAGTGTCTTGATGGAAAGCATTGTACACTGGGGGTGACCCCTGACCAGAAGCTGCTGTGCTGGAGACATCTGACCAAGGCCATGGGACACCTCGCTGGAATGGGCAGAGCGACTATTTCCTGCCAACACTGCTCACTTGGTGTCCATCCTGGAGGACTCTACGGTGGACCCACAGAATCAGACCACGAGCACCTTCACCTGTCAGTAAATATTTGTTGAATTAAAAAGAAAAGAGGATAGAACAGTGACTTGAGAGGAAGGGAAAGAAAAAGTACTGGATAATGGATACAAATTCTTAGTTACAAGATAAATTCTGTAGACTTACTATAGAGTGTGGTGACTTTAAGAATACTGTATTGAGTGACTGAAATTGCTAAGCAAGTGTCATCTACCTCTCAAGTCTTCTCATAGCCTCAGCAATGGGAACAACAGAAGATGATGAATATGTTAATTTGATTGATTTCAGATTTATATGTATATCAAAACATCATGTTTTATACCCTAATATATGTTAGTGAAATTGTTACAGAATGTGTGTGTGTGTGTGTGTATTTGGTATCAGGAATCAAACTCTGGACTGGGTGGGATGCAGCCCTCTGAGGGAGAAACCAGCAGGACAGGTGCAGCCCCTAACTTCTTTATTTAAACACAGTAAAAAAGGGAGCAGTGTGCGATTGGAGTAGAAAGTGCAAGATCCGGTGTATTGCTGAGAATGTGGGAAGCAGACCATTCTCAGAGCTATTTGTGCTGTAATTAAGGGGGAATAACACCAAGGTCAGGCACCCACTGAGATGCAACTGAGCTAGAGGTCAGCTTGTTTACATGGTCTGCCTCTGGCATTCCATTTTCCTGGACTGGCTTTGCCCTAGTCCTCCGGCTTAGCCATGGCTTAGCTGCTCCCCACTCTGCTCCCCACATAAGATTCCTGGCTTCTGTTGCTGATGGGCAAGAAGTAGGGATGACATGTGGGGCTTAGAGAAAACTTCTTGAATGCCAGAGGCTTCATCATGCAGAGAGAACAATTGATATGACCAGAGGTGATCTCCAACTGTCAGCAGCAAAGGTGTTTTTAGTATCTATGTGCATAATTATTTTCCACCTAACAATGTTCCTTCACTCCCAAATGATACTCAGTTTACATTTAGCATTGTAACAGGCTTGGCTGGTAATAGTATGCCATTTGCATTTATTGGAGGATGTCTGGAATCGGCAGTATTCAGGACTTTGAGACAATGGGGCCATATTTTGGGGTGGGGCATTACTAAGACCTTTTAGATTAATTCTATGGCTATACATACGTTCAATGTCCACCCAATTGATAGGATATATTGTGTCATTTTCTCTTCTATGTTAAATGAATGTCCTCTCTCTGTCTACATCTCTGTCCCCTATAAACACACACACGAACCCACAGAGAGACATACTAACTAGGACTCTTACAGTTATGTTTGACAAGGCAGTTGGATTGTGTTATGCTTGTCCAACATGATTCCACTTATGCTTCTACATGGAAAACTCCTTAGGGCAGAAACTCAGTTCAGCACAATTTCATCTATTATTCAGCAGTCTCTGTGTAGCTCTGGTATCTTGTAAGTGATAAATTATTATAATGAAAGAAAATCTGCTCTCCAGTTAGGCTTGGAAAATGCACCATCATATTCTTTCAGCCAACATTAGTCACCTTCTTCAAGAGCCCAGGCCACATGAGCCATCTGGCCTTTCCTGGGGATGGATGTTCTGTCCTATGTCTGACCCTCGTACATGAAGGATTTTACACTGTCTTGTCCTCATCACATCCTCCTGCCATAGTGGGATCAGCTTAGAGTCAATCTGAGACTCTGTTCAGGTAAAAGCATCAGACACCTGAGGAGGGGCATGAAATCCTTCATGATAGCAATTATACTCAGAATCCCCTCAGTTCAAATGCAGTAAAGTCAAGCTTCCTCAGCATCTAGTCTCTGCAGTGGCCTGTGCTCCTTCCTGTACAGTCCTGGGAACCCTGCCAGCCTGCCTTACCATATGTCCCACTTCTGATTTGACACAGTGTCAGGCATACCACAATTGAACAGGGTTCTTGAACATATTTAACTTAGATTAAATATCTTTAGGTAAGTTGCAATTAGATATGAATGTTGATAAAATCATAATAGTTTCCAAAGCATGCTCTCATGTACACTGTTTCCATGAAATACTAAAAATTGAGAAATTTAACAAAGAATGAATTATTTTTAAGAGTTTGAAAAATAGTTTTCAAATTAATCCACTAGTTAATTAATTAATGAATTAATTAATTATTTTGGCCAGCTTAGCCTGCCGTGAGGGCAAGGCTAGCAAAGCACGTGGTGCCCAGGATTAAACTGCAATCCCTTGCACCTGCCTAAGTTTGCCTAAACAGGTGCTTTAGACTGCTGAGCTATCTCACCAGCCCCCCCATTAATTAATTTATTAATTAGTTTGTTGGCTTGTTTATTCTTGTGAGACTCTTCAGAAACCATATGCAAACGTAAGTGAATATATACATTTATCGTGTGCAACTTTTTCCAAATTTATTTTGTATCTTATTTCCCAATGTAGAAGATCATTTTGGAGAAATATAAGAATAATCCCTCGCCTGAGAACAGCAGTGGACAATATACAGAGTACTTCCTCACACATGTTTTAAGCACACTCATTTACTGGGGCTCAGAAAGCTGGAGGACACAAAGACAGATACAGACCCCTTGGGCATGAACCCCGGCCTGTTAAGCACACAATTAATATTACATAGCCATTGACTTTCATGCTGCATGCTTATATCACAATGTACCAGGCACTTGTACTAGTAGGCATGGTGCTTTCAGTCTACTTGGCCATAGCTTTCCTCTCCCTGCTTTCCTCCCCTCCAATGGGCTCATTACCAATCTCAGACTCCAAGAGTGGATACTTTCCACTAAGACTTGTTGGAAAGGATTTCAGCATGGATATTTCCTATGAGTTGATGTTGCTAATTAGTTGTCACATGGCCCAAGCTCTCTGAGTGGGATCAGTGTTACACAGGCTGGGCTCTGTTTGTCACACTGCATTGTGCCAGCTCAGAGACTCTGACAAATACTTCATAATGGCTTTAATGCTACTGGAAGCATTTGTTCATCATTTTTTTTTGGCCTACCAGAAACTCCTTTTCAGAATTAACATTTAAAGCAGCTTAAAGCACTGGAGCAAGATAAAGAGAAAGTTTTGGAAAAGGTTTAAAGAACCTCAACTATTCTGTAGCCAGTCGCAGAAAAGTGGATCCTAAAAATCCTGTTAGTGGAAACTCAGAAGTTTAAAAGTGGAGCTTCTTTACCTGAACACCTTCATTTTATCAGTGGATAAGGCCAGGTCTGAAAATGCCCCTTGTGCTTGTGTTAGGACTTCCCAGGACAAGGCTAGTATATTTGTTTATGTATCCATCTATTAAATCAACTTTAGAGAAAAGTGCCCTTGCTCAAGTTGTGCTGGGAATCAGAAAGGTGGTACAAAACCTGGGAGTGTATGGGAAGTGGTATTTTACTTGTTGAGGGGAGCTTGAGGTTGTGGTGAATCACTCACAGATGCACATTTAGCACAAACATCACAATGGTAGTGGGTCTGGGATATACTCCATGTACTGCACAAAAGCTGAGGCTTAAGTGGAACTGCAATGTTGGAGAAATTGCTCCAGGTAGATAATCCTTGATTTAGCTTTTGGAAAATGACTAGAAACATGCATTCATGAAACATACTTGTAGCTGGATAATACTCCACTGTGTAAAAATACCATATGTCTTTATCCATTCCTCAGTTGATGGGAATTTGGTTGTTTCCAAGATTTTGCTATGACAAATTGTGCTGCTGTGAACATGGGTGCACATGAGTGGTATGAGGTCTTCAGTTCTTTTGGAAAAATACCTAGGAGGGGAATAGCTGGCTTGAATGTGACCTCTAATCCTAGTTTTTGAGGGCTCTCTTTCTATACTGATTTCAATAATCATTGTATTAGTCTGCACTCCCACCAACAGTGGACAAGTGTTCCTTTTCCCCTACAGCCTCTCCAGCATTTATTATTGGTTGACTTCTTGATGATAACCATTCTTTCTAGTGCAGGATGGTATCTCAGTGTTTTTTATTTTATTTTTTTCCAGAACCAGGGCTTGAACTCAGTGTTTGCAGGGAAGTGCTTATTCCATTGAGCCATCTCCCCAGCCCCTCAGTGTTGTTGTTTTGTTTTTTTTGGGGGGATTGAACTCAGGCCTTTGTGCTTGCTAGGCAAGTGCTTATTCCACTGAGCCATCTCCCTAGCCCCTTCTCAGTGTTGTTTCAATCTGCATCTCTTGAGTGACCAATGATGTTGAACATTTTTTCATATGTTAATTTTCCATTTGTATCTCTTCATTTGTGAAGTGTATGTTCGTTCATCTCAGATGCTCATTTTTGGATTGTGTCTTTGAATTTTGGAGGCCTTGTAGATAAATTAATGCAGCTAGAGACTATACTGGAAAGTGAAATAATTCAGATCTGCATGTGGAAGCATTGCATTATCTCACTAGCATGAGAACCTGAAAGAGTAATTAAAATAAAAGGCACAATAGGTACTGTGCAAGGGAAAGAAGTGTTCAATGGTAAGTATAAACTTGAGTTGAAGAAAAGGACAAATGAAAGAAGGGAAAAAGATATATTTAGGCATATATGCAGAATGGTTTGGATAATTGTATTGTTGATTTCTGCTGGTCTTTTGAAAGGAGCAGTTAATACTTATTTTTTTCTTTTATGTTTACATTTTTTCCTCTTTTGAATTTCTTATGACTTCTTCATTTTTTAAAATTTTTATTTATTTATTTACTTTTGTATTTTTAGGTGTTTAGGGTCTCTCTCCTAGATCAGACCCCTAGTGATCCACCTGTTTACAGCCTCCCAAGAGCTGTGATTACAGGTGTGCGCCACCACTCCCAGTCTCAATTGCCATCTCATTGTGCGCCAGGGGTGGGGCTGGCGTGGTAGGCCTGGGATTACAGGCATGTGCCATCACATCCAGTTTCAGTGGCTGGTTCAGCATGGGGCAGCTCAGCACCGGGCTGGCATGGCATGTGGTACCTGGGATCAAATCTGGGTTCTTGTACTTTCCAGACAGGCAATTAGGCCACCAAGTTATCTCCCCAGCCCCTGTGCAGCTTTTATAGTCTGTAACTCAGAGCCTCACTGACTGAGAATGAGCAAACTCCCAAGGAAACTCTTCTGTAGGCCACAATCCCCAATCCTGCTTAATATTTTCTGAAGTCACCTCCCCTTTGGGTTTGTGATATCATAGACAAGTTTACTATACCTTTAGCTTCACATTGTTTATATATGCACCTGTGTCCTATTTAGAACATGTTTAAGATTTGTTCATAGAAATCATGAAGAATGCTTAATTCAGAACAGAGAAATTGCAAAGCTCAAAGTGTCCTGATTACCAGAGTTGGTGGACTGACTGCTGAATTTTATAGCATTTTAGAGTTTTTGCATCTAAAAATTCATATTCAATGATAATAAAGTTTGTCGAGGTGCTTTATTTCAATGAGATGCTTAGAAAAGGAAAGAAATATGTTACTGATTCTAATATCATGACTGCTCCTTTATATCCCATTTTCTTGGAGAAAATAAAAGCAACGTATCTGTCTTCCTTAGGGACAAAGTGGTTAACAAATACAGAGGATTACTTATATGAAGAGGGATGCTGCAGATTCCCTGAAAGTATTATTACACTGTAAATGATTTAATACCAGTAGTAGCTTCAGCTTGTAGAAGAGTAAAATCTTATGCTAGGTAAGAAGTGTTACACAACAAATATTTACATGCAAAAGTCCTGTGCTGGGAAATGCACACAGCCTGCTAAATATGTTGTTATTTTTGGTCAGGATCAGAACCTGCAGTTCAGGTGGCTACCAAGCACACTGCACACAAACCCTCTGCTCTGCACACAGACACAGGAGATGGCTTATGTAGCACCTGGTGACTGGTGACTCTCAGCCTCACCTACGGTCAGGGCCGAGGTGATTGGTGGAAGAGGAAGAGGAAATGAGTGCCCACCAGACAGCGAGCTCCAGTCCATGGAGAGCGCCTTACCAGAGACCTCATGTCAGCTGATGGGAAAACATAATCGAGATGAAGATGTTACAAAAAGCAGGAACAGAGACAAGGACCAGACGAGGATTCCTTGAAGCCCTGAAGGCTCAGCCTTTACTTATTCCCATCTTTGGTGCTAGTACTTTTCTTAGGCTTACATGAACTGAGGAGTGTAGTGACACAGTTCCCTGGCAGTGTATTATGTCAGAAGTGACACCAACCTTCTGGCCAGAGGCACTAGGTTCGTGGAAGTTCGCTGGGCCTACTGGACACCATATTAAGGAGCTCTGATTGCATAAATGAAGAGCATAAAGTACTCATATGTTATGCTGATGATGCTTTTCTTTTGAAGAGTTGCAAGCCTTCATTAAAATCTTGCAAGTGACAGTAATGAAATGAAAGTAAAACCTTTCAACTTTCAAGTAAAACCCTCTGGGTGTTTTTATTTCCTATTCCTTTATCTCTATATGTGTATGTAGCGAAAATAAAGCAGATATTTAGAAGACTGTGATTTTTATCAACTGTAAAGAAATTTTCCACAACCCAATCTTATTCAAAGTCCCTTAGAAAGCACCCATCTTCTTAGAATCACTCTATGGTTCTATACATAGTTACATAAGGTTCTGATCACAAACTTCAGGCTGAGATGAAAAAGTTGCTCTAAACAGCCTTAAGCAGGAGTACACAGGCAATGGATGAGAAAGCTCTTGGAGAGGCTCTGTCCTCCAAGCAGAAGACTGCCCAGTGAGGACCCAGTGCATGGTTGCTCAGGTTCTGGCTATCAGAGTAACTCTGAACTCACACACTCCCTGCAAAATCATTCTCC
This sequence comes from Octodon degus, assembly GCF_000260255.1. Classification (NCBI taxonomy): domain Eukaryota; kingdom Metazoa; phylum Chordata; class Mammalia; order Rodentia; family Octodontidae; genus Octodon; species Octodon degus. The sequence goes on along the minus strand of NW_004524709.1, from coordinate 5,360,953 downwards.
TGAAAGGATCTAAATGATAAACATTTCATGAAGAGGTTGCAGAAGAAAAGGCTGATCAGAAGACAGAGTCAAAGAGTGAAGATGAAAACCAATAGTGTCACCTGAAGTCTGATGTCATACATGCCATGGTGAATCTAAAATGTTTTCCCAAGGTGTCATATGTTCAAGGCTTGATCCCCAAAACGGTAGTATTAGGGTTGGGATGTTTGGAAGGAAACTGAGCCACCAGTGAACTAATCCATTATGGGTTCATTATTTGATGGCACTAAGTGATGACAATGGCTGATTCCAATAGGTGATGGCAAGTGAAGGAACAATACTTGGTTGAAGGAAATGGGTCATGGCATCATGGTTTGGGGACTAGAGCTTGTTCCTGGCACTTTTTCCCTCATGGATTCTGTGCAGTCCAGAGCACTCCTCTGCTACATCCTTCCCCCATGGTATGCTGTCTCAGCTTCAACACAGTACCAGAAATAATGGAGTCAGTGAACCAGGAGCTGCTAACACTATAAACCAAAATATTCTTCCTCCTTTAAGTTGTTTTTCTTGTGTAATTTCTCACAACAGCACAAAATGACTATAACACCCAGGGAGGAATTAGTGAAGTCTAAGTCAGCGAGCAGATACCAGGACACGGTTCACTCAAGTAAGCCCCTAAGGTGGCCCTGTGTCCCTGCTGTGCTGAGTGTAGACCCACATTAATGCAGAGCTCAACAGATGTGCAAAGGGACCTTTGCCCTGAGCGCATTTGTTGCACATGCATTCCCTGCCTTTACTGTACATTTGAATATGTAAGTTATAAGTAATACTTATGATGTTAATGAAAGGACATGAGATTTTAATGGGAAAATTGCATGTTGTGAACTAAATATTATCTCATCAAAAAGTAAAGCCATGTTAATATGCTGAGCTGTGCAAGGCTCAAGTCAACAACTTCTGACATTGCCAGTCCTACGGATAACCCGCTACTATTATGGGCTCCTGTACTATATTGGATTGTTTTGCTGAATTCACGCACCTACAATATTTAAATGGCAATAGAATACCCATCTCTGACAAAACTAAACAAAAAAGGGGATACAAAGGAAGGACCATTTTATATCTGTATATACAAAATAGGATAGATATACAGCTAGGTTTTCTTAATTCAGTGAAAAGAAAGATTTGTACTAATAATGTTTGGACAGGATATCATGTCTACATCTTTACTATGAATAACCACTATGAAGACAACAATATGCAATGTATTAATTATTGTAACTGTCCTACTGACCTGTTTTGAAACTGTCTCATTGCTATTTGTTTCTCAATAAAATTAATAAAAAAAGGATGAAAAAAAATCCAACTCTAGTATATTTTAGGATTGGGTGTCATCCACCAACACTGGCTTTCTTGATAAAAGACCTCAGGCCTAGAGGTAGTAGGGTTATTGTGAAGAAGAAATTAGAAAACATATTATTTAGTACGTTGAATTGTAAATATGCATTAACTAGTAGTAGCTTTTCATATTGTTTTCACCATCATTACCACTACTATTTCACATATAATTCCTTATAGAATGCATGTATATGTTCCTGATAAGGAATAAAAATTACAGGAAATGATTATCTCTCTACAGAGAAAATTATAATTTGCATATATAAATATGTAAATATATATATATTAGGCACTGACCTTGGTTTGGTTGCTGGCTCATAGTAACACTTATAGGAACTGACATTGGCACTAAGTCACAACCAGTCTGCCGCTATACGCTATCCTTTGTTTTTGTATCATCCAGTATTGATAAAAACCTAATACATGACAGAGATTAAAATGCAAGCCAGAAACCACACCCAACTACAAGTATTAGATGTCCCAAGTTGAATGAGTTTATTTCCAACATTATATGCATCCTATTTTGCACTGCCTCTTAACAGGTCTGTTTTTCTAGATGAATACATGTTCTCTAAGCCTCTGGACCCTGACATACAAAATAGTGGTACTATTTTCACAGGTGTTTTGAAGAATATATGCCATGATAAATACGAAGAAATCAGCATACAGCCCTCAGAACAGATTAGCTTATAACAGTGATACCAACAACAATAACAGAAGCAGTAATTGTTCATGGTTAGTAGCAGTATCGAGGCTTTAGTGACAGAGAGTTGATACCAGGCACAATTTATTGCAGGAAACAGCCTTGTGTGAAGAGCCTGTGATACTCAGATGCAAGACCCAACAGACTTCCATTGGCCACAGACTGTCAATAGTGAGAAATTAAATTGTCAATTACTGCTGTCCTTGAGAATTCTAATTTTAGTTTCCAAATTTACAGAGGTATAGCAAGTATGTTTCTATAGTCCAGATAAAGTGTCTGCCCCATATATACTCATCCTAATGTTAATGGTTGCTTGAGCCTAGGTCCCAGTGGATAAGTGGAAAATGTTTCCAAGTACTAGCTGGGTACTAGGTGTACACGTCTTGTGTACAAATGTCATCATGTGATTATTTTTAGGATCTAGAAGCTGATGGTATTAAAGGAAGCTTGACAGTGGAGACTACTCAAAAAGAGCATGTCTCCACCCCAAAGGTAAGCAGCAGTTGCTCTCTGTGTTTTGGAGCACCATTCAAAAACATTTTAAGGAACATTTATTATTGAATTAATCCTTGTAAGATCACAAATTTATTTGTTGTTTTGTTTGTTGCAGTTTTAAAAGTTCATTTTCAAAGGAACACCAAGCCAAAGACAAAGGAAAAAAAAAACATTTCTATGGACATCTCATTGTGTACTTAGAAACTATGAATTACAAGGAAACATGGACGTGGTTAATGGAGTCTTCTATGATTTTAACATACACTCCCTCTGGAACTGAATTAAGTGGATGCTTCAGTCAGGGGAGTTGACACAAATTAGTGTATAGTTCATCTTTTATATAAACCAGTGAAGAAAACATTCTATTGATACAGCCCAGAGTTCTAAATATGGTAGGGAAACTTCACCCACAGATTAAATTCAGGGACAATTATTTCTGCACTGGAAGTCTGCTCAGTTCTTAGTGGAGGACTAACTCTTCCAGACACCTGGATGGTGTACATATTTAGCTCCTGGGTATCTTCTTAATTTAATCTATGGACAATCTCTGCACCAGGATGAGTGATTCATTCCCCAAGCTTTATTTTGTGCCCTGAGAACCCCGGGAAATCTGGCCAACTCTCCTTTTAGTGTCAAATTTGCTCCACTTTGTACTTTCCTGGTCTCCCCTTCCTTAAATTAGCTATTCTTCACAACCTCTCTGAGAGGTAGAATCGTTCTCACATACAGACGCTTTGAAGAATGGAGGAGGAGGAGTGGTCGTTCTTCCTTCCCTGTCCTCATCCCTTAGTATGTCCATTCGCTCTCCTGTGATAAATGAGGAGGTGCTTGGCCCTTTGTCACTGAAGAAACTGATTCTATCACAATGCTACCCTAGTGATTACTTCAAGAATACACTTTGATTGTAGCTGTCTGCACAAATAAAAACACAGCTGAGGTGGAGCTAAGAGTGAGGT
>NW_004524709.1:5343860-5356592 GCF_000260255.1 Octodon degus | reverse complement strand
CCCTGAGGTCTAGGAGTAGTAACTAAGAGACAGATTTTTGACCATAAAGCTCATGGTCCCAATACTCCATGGACAAAAGAAATGGAGCTCATGGAAAACAAAGCAAGGGATAGGAGAAAGACTTTTCTGTTTGTACTACCATATTTATATTTACATGTCATGGTTAGAAATATTTCAACATGCTTTAGGAGGGAAAATATAAGCATATTGGTTTTGCATTTGTTTGAATTTTATATTTGACTTTTATCTGAGAGATGATTTTGAAAAATTAGAAGCTTACAGTCCTGATTCACCAGTCGCACTGTCTTGTTGAAATTATACCATAGATTATATTTAAATGTATTCATAATAGACAATACTCTATAGCTATCACCGTTATGTTTTTTAATAAAACAGTTCACAATTTTTTAAAGGTAGAGATTACATTGACAAATTGTTCCTTTAGTTGGTAACTTGAAAATTTTACTGAGGTCCTTATGAAATGAAATATCAAGATGTTATTATAATGGGCAGCTCAGTTAGATAGAAATTAATATATAGTCAGAAAAGGACTAGACTCTCTAGGAAGTCAGCACAGAAATTAAGACATCAGACTTGTGGCTGGAGGTGCACCTGGAGAAGGCCAGGACTCAAGATAAAGATGCAGTGGGCAGGCCTACATGCCTCCCTAAGGGATAAACAATAACTTGCGATTACATTGTAATTAGCACCACCTGGTCCAATAAGTACAGCTAGGCATCAGTTGCCCAGGTGGCTGACCAGAGCATCTGGACCCAAAATGCCTTTGTTCTTTCCATGTATTCTTGCTATGTGACTCATTTCCATATTAGATCAATATTAGTGAAGCAGCTATACTTGTAATCCTGTGGATTGGTTGTAGTCTGACCCACAGTGTTCTCACAATGTGACTGCTGTATAAATTACCCCTGACAAAGGGCCTTGGTGGAAAACCACTTTCCAAAAAACCCTCCTGTCTCCCAGGAGCTGTCTCTCAGTAAATCTTTCCTACTCTTAACCTCAGTTGTCCCTTGGAATTCATTGTTTGATATTCAAAGGACACAAATTGAGGAAATCTGACACCTAGTAGGAGTCAGATGTTGGGAGTTATATTTCTTCTACATCTTTACTTCAGCCCCATGGATATGGTGAAGTTTAAAGTTAGTTTTACTGTCTTGGATCTCTGGAAGGCCTCCCTATGAGTAAAGTTACCAGGGAAATGACATATGGAGCGAGGGGGAATTTTTTTTGTACCAAAACTATGGCTAGACCCATTTGAATTTTGGACATTAGTATGAACTATACATCTAATGTCATTCTATAATTTTAGAAGACTTTGTTTCTGTTTGCATCAGTTAATTATGTCTTACTCTTTTAGGTTTCTTGGCACAAATTCAGGAGCCTATAAAACGTATCTAGAGGACAGTTTCTCTGTGTGGGTGATATGGTCTGGTTGCATCTTAACTGTGTTCAAATATGCATCCTTTTTCTCTTATGGAAATTTAGCATCGTTTAGCAGCAGGTGCATAACCTTGCATTACGATGTCCCATTCATACATTGTATGTAAATTTGTACTTCAGAGTAATAGTGGGTGGCCACGTACCTCAGTTGCTATGCCTGAGGGACACAGAAAGCAATCTTCATATTTATCCATGTGGTATGACGAATACCAAGGTGTGTGCATGTGTGCAAAAGTGTCAGACTGTGATTTTTATCCACATAATGTTCCATCTAACAGATACTTAGCAGGGTTTTCCCACGATAATCTCATGGGCTGGAGGTTTGCAGAATAACAATGACACTGAGGAGATTTTGGTTTCCTTCAAAATTGCCTGAGGTTTGATGACACCACCACCCACTAAGAAAGAAAAATAACTGATAACCCAACTGCTATCTCTCCATAGTTTGAGAGATTTGTGGGTAATTGTCAAGCAATTTATACACTATCTGAATCCACAGCCATTAATGAACATCTTGCAGCATTTCATGGTCACTGTGGCTTCAGGCAGTATATTCCCCAAAAGCCTTCAAAACATGGCATAAAAATTTATGCCCTTGTAGATATGAAGACTTATTATGATTTCAATTTAGAAATTTAGTCTGGAACTCAGCCAATAGGTCCTTATTCATATAGTAATAAACCTAATGTTGCTGTGTACAGACTTGTTGCTACCCCCTCACAAACTAATATGAATGTGCCATTCAATAATTGGTTTACCGATTTCCAATTGATGTTATATTTGCTAACAGCAGTTTGACCAGCACTGGAACTGTCCACAGGAACAAGGCAGAAACCCTACATGAAGTGTAGCAATTTCAAAACAGAGAATCATATTCTACAATCTTTGGATTTCAGGAAGATATAACATTGACCTTACGTACAGCAAAGAAAAGCAGGTGGTGCTGATGGCAACATTGCGTCATGATGGAGATATTGATAAGGAACCTCAACAAAACAGAATCCTAAACCAGAATTGGTGGCACACATGTGTTAGCCCAGCACTGAGGAGGCTGAAACAGGAGGATCACTATGAGTCCAAGCTGCATCGCCAGATCCTGTACCAAATACATAACAAACAAACAAAATATGGAATACTGAGAGGGTAACTTTCTACAACAAAACCAAAGTGGAGTAGATGTGGCTGAGTAATGCAGAAACTATAACATCACTCAAAACAGGAAGTGTTGGCCAATGCTTATGTTTTACTCAATCCTAGACCTGTGTGACATCATTTGATACTTTACAAACAAAATAACAAGAGTGATATATCATGGAGAAATTTTCTTAGAAGATTATGACTGGAACTAATAAAATCCTTTACAGCAGAGGAAAACCCAAAATATTTATGCTTAGGGAACTAAGAAAAATTTTGTGGAGCACTTGTGAGCTAACAGGTGAACAGGCAGGTGCAGATCATTAAGACTGTGATAACATAACCATGAAGAAGTCAACTGTGCCCTACAGGAAAGGACAGAAAAACAAAACATAGGTGCTAGCAGTAGAAGTGATGCTTGAGTATGAAACATGCAGTTTTCATGTGTGAAGATTGTCTTGGGTGTAACAGTTGAAGCCAAGCTTTCTTTGTAGAGTTCTATTGGTATTTTCATTAGTTCATATAGGAATTTATTTATTTATTTATTAGATTTTGTATATTAAAAAACAGTTAATGTGGAAAGGTTTTATGTTTTTATACTCAATAAATATTTATTTTATTTATTTTTTGGTATTTTTAGGGAAGGGCCTACAGGGTGTTCAGAGTCTCACTACTAGATCCAACTCATAGTGATCCACCTGTTTACTGCCTCCCAAGAGCTGGGATTATAGGCGTGCACCACCACGCTGAGTCTCTACTTTATTATTTTATTTTTTCTGTTAAGCACCCATTGTTTAATATAATAAAACTCACAAAATTAATAATTCATCAATAGAAATATTTTAAAGGATAAATGTGAGCTAAAAGGCCACAATTATGTGCCTTTATGGCAAAATTGGTGTTATTCCCCACAGCACTTGAAATATAAAATTGGGTCTTTGATAATGCTGAATTGTTTCTCAGTGAAATGATTATGCAAAGTTATTCAAGAATGTTTACCTAGTGGCTTTTGTGTGAAGGATTTCACACACCCACATGGGCCCTCGTGATTGCTTGTTGTGTGTGTAGGGAATAGTGTTTCTATCACCTCCTTTCCCTCACTGGGTATATGGTTCTCAGAGTGGCTACAAGCAGCGAGTAGAAGAAGACTGGGGAGGACGAGGAAAGAAACCCATATGTGCACATATTTATAGAGGAGGTGTAATAAAATGTATGGTGAATATTTAAATTAAAAATATTATATCAAAAGACGTATTGCCATTAATCCCCTTCAAAAATCTTCCCTCTCACTTTGTAAACCATTTCTCCCACTTTCTGAAGCAGCTCTGAAAGTTCTCTCTTGAGAGTATCTTTATCAGGTGTGATAAAAACCACAGTGACTGCTGTGCCGTGTGCCACCCAATGTCATAGGCACATTATGATGTTTCCTTTTTCACGTTATTCACCAGATCTCACTCTGAGTTCTGGTTCTTCCCCAAAGTCAAAGCAACCACAAAAAGTAAATATTTCTAAATGATTCAGGATACTGAGGCAGCCGCCATGTTGAAATCATGAAAGATTTCCAGAACTATTTAGAAAGTGTAAGAATGATTGAATAAGTGTACTCAAAGTTGGGAGTCTTGGAGAGGCTTAATGGCGATGTGTCTTTTCCTGTAATAAATACTTTAAACTTAAACATGCAGTGTATTTACCTAGCATAACTTAGGTGGTTACATTTATCTATGCTGAAGGTTAAAAGCTGTTTTTACCTTGGAGACTAAAATCATGCCCAGGAATCGTCAGCTGGAGGATCATAAAGAGAAAAATTAAAGGTACTGTGTTTTATGCATTCAAAGTTGAAGAGACAGATGTACAGTTTTACTTTTTGTTCAGTTTATGCCCAGTATCCTTTCTGGAACAGTTTGTGGGTGGTTTCTGAAAATATGACAGAAAATATTATTTTTTAACAGCTAGTTGGTGAAATCATCTTTTTCTGCATCGAAATACATAGTAATATGCTCTTAGTATAGCTAGCAGCAAAAGGAAGTGATAGGTCTGAATCTATCATCTATAATTCATCCATGCTTCTCCTAAGTGTATTTCCCTTTAATTAATGAGAATGTGATAATAAACTCACCCACTCACAGTCATGTCAGATGTATTTTATTTGGTTCTAGAGTGAAAGGGAACCTAACCATTTTTAGCAGCTAATTTGGTGAAAAAGTACTTGTGCATCCAGTTCAGAACACTACTCTAAGTGCGTCCTAACTCCATCATTTGTGCTATGCTAAAGAAGCACAGAAGTTTGCATCTGCTCATTCTGCTGTGCCCCTAATAGAGTAACTAAAACTTGGGGACAGAGATAAGAAAAACGGCAAAATATTAGGGCCAGAGAAATCAGGAAGCACATATTCCATGCAGTTATTTTTGTAATAGTAAAATAAACTCATTTATATAATGGAAATATGTTAATAAATAGTACATTAAATTTTCCTGTTGGGAAAATAACTTAGAGTTGATGAAAATCTCATCTATATGAAATCAGGCAGAATAAGCTATTTCCAAACACACTGCCAGCGTGAAAACCATTTTTTCAGACTATTTCTTCCTGTCTTTCATTCTAGCTGTCAAAACAGATCTGTCCCTGCAGCTTCAAGGGGTGACCATTACCCTCACACCCACCAGCCATTCATTGACAGGGAATCTTCAGCCATTTGTTGGACACTAATCTAATTAAGTTTGTTATAGTCAGCTCTTATTTTAATTATATCACTGTCTCGTATATTAGAGATAATGTTTGGGGTGCGAGGTGGTCCAGAATGTCAATTGGTTGCCCTTTCTTCTGATTTATTATCTGATTCTGATTTGAATAGTATCAGCAATCTCTTCTAAAAAGCCTGGATTCAGGATTTGTATATTTCTAGGATGACTCTTTATCCTTGGATGCCCAGGCCCCAGGGAGCAAAAATTCCCCGTGTTGGCCAGGAATTCTCTGTAGCTGTTAATTCATATTAACTTTGCATATACTTCTCATTTACTTTATGTGTAGTTTCTATTAGGATAAAGAAGGTCAGGGTAACCTTTGACTATTTTATGTATTTTTCTTACACAATGTATAAAACCAGAGATTTCTGACATTTAAGAAGAGTGCTCACCTTTGCAAAGATTGGAATTTGTCCTCCAGATGTCTTAGTGGCTGCAATAGTCACACTTAAGGGCTTCAAAATATATTGACAAAGAATATGAATTCATGGATTAAGCAGAGAATGTTAAGAGGAACAGCAGTCCATTATTTGAAAATGAATGTACAAAATCAATGATTAAAATGGAACATATTAGTGTTTGTGACAAAATACCCACAGAACTAACAGGTTGAGTGAGTAGCAGCACAGTTTGGGTACTTATACATTGAAAGAGTACAATTATCATGGTGTTTACTAATCAATTTGTTAGTGATTTAGTTAAAAATATGGCATTTAGATTTTTTCAAGTGAAAGTTTTAGCCAATCTCAAGATTGCCACTTGCTTATTACTCCTTAGCAGGATTTTTCTTCTTATTTTTCTTCCTTCTTATTCTGATACCCAGTAGATATTATTTCTTGGTATCTTAGAGCCTTTCTGGGGTGCAGAAGGTCCTCACTCTAAGCCTAAAGTTCTCAAGCTTCCCCGAGGACCAGCAGAATCAGTGTCACTTGGGGACACTTAGCTGGAAAGATTAGTGCCACTGTACCCCAGGACACTGAGTGAGAAACTCTGAGGATGGTGTCCAAATCTGGGTTTAGCAAGTAATTTAATTTATTCTGGGACTGAAATTGAAGATTCAAAGAGAACATTTCCTAGCTAGGCTTCCTAGCAATAGCTAAGTTTAGCAGCAAGATTTCTGGATAGAATTCTAGTTTTTCTAGTATACAAGAAGATAAATTCTCCAAACCTGTGGGGACATCAAGACAGAAAAAGACAGTGAGAAAGCCAGGTAAAGTCTGAAGATTTTCACCAGGCACAGTCTTAAGATTTCCAAGAAGAACAGAAATGGCAGAGAAAAGTTATTTTAGTCAAACCTAATGAACTCAGAGAGGGCAGAAAGGACCCTACAAGGGCGTGCATCAGTCCTCAGTGAGAACTGGCTAGCACCCCTCCAGACAGAGTAGGAGAAGCACAGCGTGGACCCCATTTTCTTTGTGGTAAAGAGGAGCCCATGAAGCCTAGGCCTTTGAGTCACAAGCAAGTTTTGCTCAGCAAATTCAATCTGAGGTTAAAATTATCCCAGGGAAAAAGATTCAGTGCTTTTGTACTATTTTGTTCTATTTTTATCTATCTGTGACAAAATATGGGACAAATAGACCAGTGAATGTGGGGGAAAATGAAGAATTCTACTATCTTCTTCATTAAAGTTCCTTCTAAAGAGAAGTGGAGAGTGTTAATTTAAAATAAAGTGTCTATATCAGCCGCATAATAGAAATATTCACTTTTCAATTTATAAATTCTTATAATAAACTTAAAGAAAATTTTAGAAATCAGGTCTTTTAAGTTTTGATGACTCAACATGAAATTTTAGTCTTCTTCTTTCTGACCACTAACTAGACCTAAGGATCCTCTCCTTGCCCAGGAGTCCAATTAGTATGGATTTACCCCTTCCTACAATCATGGTAATGCAATCATTCTCCCATCAGGGGTCAGAAAGGAAGGATTACCTAGTTCATGCTGCCAATGTTGAGCATGAAGGCTCTAAGAGAAGTCAAAAGGACCATGGAGTTCTCAAATCACAGAAATGTGGCATATGGTGGGACCCATGGAACTAACCTTGGTCCTGAAATTCCTTCTCACATAATAACTGTTTTGTGTTCGAGACACATGACTGAAGGGCACATAACCGAAGGGCACACTGAAGGGCCAAAGACTGCTGCCTTCATGCTGCCTTGCATCTAAAGCTCTTAGCTGGGGACTCCCTAGGGATCAGGGACTCAGCATTTGTGGGCTTTGCTCTCATATATGGTCACAGAACTTTTCAGTCTCACCCAACATGAACCACAGGGACATGCTTAAAAATGTGACACTAGAAGAGTCCTCCAGTGTTTCCTGATTTGTTCTGGGATACTACACATTCACATGTAGTAGAAACCCTGTGATCTCTGCTCCATAACCCTGATAAAACACTCTGGATGCTCTAAGCCTCCACTAGCTGACTTTGTGTGTGGGACTAATGGTCTATTCCTCCAGGGGATGTGAGAGATTTGAAAAGAAAAGGAACTTCTAATAAGCAAAAATGGCTGTGCTCAGTGAGCCCACCTGGCTTGGTAATTCCAAGGACTGCTGTCTATAAAACATTCCTAACACAGAGATGTGCAACAACAATGAAATACAATCCAAGTAGCTTCTGAGGGGTTAATCCTGCCATATATATATATATATATATTTCCCCTAGGTTTTGGTTGACATCTGAAAGAAGAGCATGTATCTCTGCCATCAAATCATTTATTTTCTTTACAAGACAAAGCCCATGTAGAAAGAAAGAAGTTGGCAGAGCATCAAAGCTCTTTGTACTAGTATCTAGAGCAGGACCCAGAAAATCAGAGGAATATGAGAGAAGGAAGAGACATTCTGCGAGAGCCTTTTGTGTATGCCCCACAGTTTATTTCGTAGATTTATGCTAACTGGGTCTCTTGGTCCTGCAGCTCATGAAGAGTCAGTTTGCCTGTGATCAAACTGAGCCATTTGTGCGAGAGAATTTAAATTCTAATCATCAGGAGGAAATACTGAACATGCGTACATGACAGTGCTGTCTTTCTGTCTTTAGTGACCATTGCAGGGAGAGTGAGAGGAGGGGAAGAAAGAAGGAAGGGATGAAGGCAGGAAAGAAAAAAGGGAGAAAGGAAGGAAGGAAAAAGAGGGAGACAGCCAGGGCCTAGGAAAGAGTGCAAAATTATTCTCTGATTTTTCAGCTGCTTTATCTTAAGCCCTGCTTATGGTTGTGCGCAGTGCTGGATATTGTCATTTATTATGTCTAATTTTCAAACCACAGTTGAGTAGCGTCCTTCTATTTTTTTTTACTGCATCAATAAATTGTTGGGGTGTGTATGGGTAACAGGGAAGGTGAGAAAGAAATGACACAAAACATCCCACCGAACTGTAAATTAACATAAAGACCTCCAGGAAATGTGCAGGCTGAGAGATGGCAGAGGTAGTCCCTGCCTCTCCTTGTGTGGAGCCTGACCCTCGTTCCTCCAAAAGCGTTTCTCAGATTTGTTCAGGTCACCAGTGGGATGGAAATGAGCTGCTGGGCTGCTGCTTCACACATCCGGATTTAATAGACTTTTTTCCACTGATAAAAGACCACTAATGAGTTCATTTTCAAGCTATTAAATTGGCTATAATAGCTAGTTCTACTGATGATTGCGTGGAGACCTGCTGGTCACAGTGGGTTTTGTCTCCTTGGTTAACTCTTTGCTGCCCTGGTGCTGGGATCTAAACAATACAGTGGGAAAGTCTGCATGCAGGGAAGAGGACACCTGCCAGTCATCTCTGTCCCAGGTCTCTGGACCACATATCCATTAAACATTCACGGGGCGCACCAGGTCTCACTTCTGTACTATCCCATTGTCATATCATCTGTTCCTTCTAGAAACCTTTAGTCTCAATCCAGAGTATTAGCTGACTGGGCTTGCACAGAGGGAGGGAAGTTTAGATTCACATGTAATACTGCAGGATCACTTGTCCTTCTAATTGTTTGCTTAGAAAGATAAGGTCCCAGGATACTGCCCATTATTGGAGATTGTCTGAAAAGCAAACTTTCTTCATGTATGTTTGTTTCCATTGGCTGGGCAGGCTCAGGGGTGTGGCTATCATCAGTGCATAAGCTTTGTATGGACAGGGTGATTTGTGTAGCTGAAGTGAGTGTGCTCCTCTATGTGTCTGTAGTCAATTAGCAAAGAGCCTCTCCAGGTGTCTGGTTTAAATACACTTCACTAGCGTTCAAAGGCAAGTAATTAATAGCAGGGCGCTTGCAGCCTCAGCTTGCCCTTTTCATTATGATTCTAGCAGGCTGGCTTCAGAGTGAGTCCTAATGCTTCCGTTTATTATAATTTTGTGTTTAGCTATTTAAGCAGCGGTACCAAGAGACCTTCAAGCTTGGGCAGCCACCAGCTGAACTGAATTGCTGTATATTTTTTATTGTTACTGGCTGTTTTTCTTTTAAAGGTTGTTTTATTATGAGGGGACCAATAGGTCAGAGACATTAAATTGCACAGTGATAAAGTGTAATGTGTGGCAATTAACGATAGCTCAACTTAAGTGGGCTTGTGGGTAGGCCAAGCAAAAGCAGGGGTGACCTCGAGTATGGGTGTGAGATGGTCTGGGGATGAGCACCTGGAGTCACCCCAATTCCATGGGTCTCTCTAAGGTGGGGCTGCACAGAAGCCACAGTATCTCACCAGTGCACATGGCACACACCACGGAATCTCACGGATCCACCTTCTTGCTGCTGTAGCAGGGCCCATGGAGGAAGCCCTACTGAACCTTACTGTATCACAATCCTTTCTGCCCCTCAGGCTAGAACAGATATTGACAATAGATGAGCTCACTTTTAGTTTCTGTCTCCTTAGATATCTTTTCTAGTTTTAGTTATAAAGTTCATGATCCTAAATGGCTTCAAAGGTGACCAGCACTATGAGGCATATTCTGAGGTAGGTCCTCCTGCTCTGGTCAGGAGAGTTGGATTTGAATAGAGGGTTGAGGGAAGGAGGCTTCTTGGGTCTAGGTCCCTTCTTAATCCCCTTGTTGCCCTAAATTTGCACACTGTTGCTTCCCTCTCCAGCACCTCTAAGGCTTTGCACAAAGTGCTCACATTGAACCCAGGAGTTTGACCCAACTGTGTGTTCATAGCGCCTTTATTTTGCCCCTACTACCAGGGGAAGAGACATACTTTGCTAACTTGTGATCCATGTCTTTGTTCCACCAAGTCCTTGATCATTCAGTAAATGTCTTTGCAAAGATGAGAAGGATAATTTTGAGTAACAATAAATACTTTTGTGGATAAAACAATAAGAAGGAAAGAGTCAGAATACTAAATATCTGCAAATCTTGGATAATTTGTTGCGGGTCAGGGAAGATAGTTGTTTTTATTTTTTGTGCATCATCTACTGCTGTGGCCAGCACAGTGGGGACAGAGCTCTGCTATGAGGGCTTCTGTGCTGATTGTGATGACTGACCATCCTCCAGGAATTTACTTAATTCAATTCTGGTTCATAAGTGCCTCTCAGCTGACAACTCATGTGTGAACACTCCATTTCAAAGATGAAACAAATTCAAAAGAAACAAATTTTAGAGATAAAAGCAAAACAAAATACTCAGTGAAATAAAGCCCAGCAAGAGTCATTTAAGCAGGATTGTTCATAGAGATGAACACACACACGCGCGTGCACACACATGTGTGTGCATAAGCACACATCTCAGTGAAGGACAATTCATCCCCTTGCAGAAAGGAAGACAGAACAAGCAGGTCGAAATAGAAATAGCTGGAGGACTATGGAGATATGGTGGTTAGAGCTGGATTTAGGTCTGGTTTCTGGAGCAGGTTGGGGACCCACCAGGCACTGCCTCACACATGGCTCCCTGAGGATCTACATGCATGTTTCATAATAAAATCAGAGTAAGCAACATAGATTGTCCATCCATCCAATATTCCTCTACATCACAAGCTATGGATCTTTGGCTTATCTGGTTGGATGTCAAGGGCCTCTTTGGCAGCATGGCTGACAGGGAATGGCTCACAGGGAGGGCAGTACCTGGTCATGCCATGTGTCAAGCTCCTTCCTGGTTTCCTTCCATCATCATCGTGCCCAGGGTCAGCTGCCCAACTGGGGGCTTCTATTCTCCTGATAAAAGAACTCCTCTTTCTGGAGTCTTGAGTTCTGGCCTCCTCCTCCCTCATTGGACCCTAGGTTCCAGAAAATAGGTTGGCAGCCATTCTCCCTTCACACTCTCAGAGTGGGCTCTTGGGGTCACACTGCTGCGCGCTACAACCTCTAATCAGAGTACGCTGTTCTGACAGGGACCTTTGCCCCCATGGAGCACCCTTCTGGGACACAAACTTCCACTCCATGTTGCCATCTCTCCATCTCTTGGTAGGAATGCTCATTTTTCTTACAGACTATAGCGTGTTTTAATAGAATTTTAGTTTGTTGTTGTTCTTTGTATCTCCTGTAACCCAATGAGCACAGATCAGGGAGGCTTAGGTAAAAGCAATGTGTTCTCTCACAGTCTGGGAGCCTGGAAGCCCCAGTCATGTAACTGACAAGGTTAGTTCCTTTTGAGACTTTTCTGTGGTTTGCACATCACTACCTTCTCCCTGCATCCTCTCAAGCTCTTGTACTTATGTATCTGTGTCACCGCCTGTTCTTACAAGGGCCACAGTCCACAGTTAGGTTCCATTAGGGCCCACTCTAAGGTCCTCATTTACCTTGACCACCCTGTGATAGACCCTATCTCAAGACACGGTCACAGTCTGGGGTACTGGAGGTTGAAACTCCAACGTAAGAATCATAGAGTCATAACATATGGTCAGCCTGAAATACAAAAGGCTATTGAATGATAAACTGGTGATAGAAAATAGATATGATTTGCATTACAATAACGATGTGACAATATTATACTTTCTGATCTTTGTTGAGAAGTTTGTGTGTGTGTGTGTGTGTGTGTGTGTGTGTGTGTGCCCTCTAGTTCTCAAACCTACTCAAGAAACACTAACACAGGGGAAGGGGAAACCCTTCTCTATATCCTGTGCTGTTCTTTTAAAAGGCTAATAAATGTTACCCATGAGTGATTCTCACTAAGTCTATCTTGAAGGCCTAGAGTGAAATGACTGCGTGTTCAAAAAAGTGGCTTTTTTTCTTTTTTAGACCTTCAACATGCTGAAGGAACATAAATCAGCCTCTCTAATACTGATAAAAATCTGAAATACTAGGGTCCTCTTTCAACTTACTCTCAGAATAAATAATTTACGGTATTAAGACAGTGGTATTATATTTGATCCAAAGAGAAAATACACTCTTGTTCCTTTTGAAATCACCTGTCTAGATTATATTCTTCATCCCATAATTGGTTTTCTCTATCTCTCAGCTTCAGTAATCCAGACTTATTGTGTGGAGCTGCTTCTTCTCCTTCTCC
>NW_004524709.1:5332208-5343649 GCF_000260255.1 Octodon degus | reverse complement strand
CCCTCCCCTTCCTCCTCCTCCTCCTCCTCCTCCTTCTCATATTTTAGTACAGGGTCTTTCTACACAGATCGGACCCAGTGATCCTCCTGTTTTCAGTCCCAAGTGCTGGAGTCACAGGTGTGTGTCATCACACCTAGTGTCAATCATCTCAGTGTGCCCTGGGGATGGGGCCATCACAGCAGGCTAGGGATCAAACCTTGGTCCCTGCATCTGCCAAAGCAAGTGCTTTAATTCACTGAGATATCTGGCCAGCCCTTAATGTGTGGAACTTCTTGTTCTTGTGCATGCCCAGGAGTTGAAAGGCCTCATTAGGACAGGAACTTGCCTCTGTCTCTTCTTAACCACTCTCACCCTAAACACACCTAACCTCTCTCCTTCTCCTTGGGAAGGAGGCAGCTAACTTGTTTTGACATTTTTAAGACAGGAACATGACACATACATCAGGTTGAAGAGCTGAAGGAATGGAAAAAATAAAAAGCACCTTTGTTGTAATTTCTGCCCAGAGGTACAGGATTCATTCCAGGTGACCTTAGCTCAAGGTGACTTCATCTATTTTCCTGGCAATGAGATTTTTTTCTGTGTCATTCCCATTCACCCTTTCCCCTCTGAGAGAAGCATGTGAATACTGGGTAAAAATGGAGAGACAGTCCTGGAAATGTCAAAACTTTCCCTCACTGTGTGAACAGTAATATCCATACGTGGTAGAGGGTAAGGGTGGGTAGGTTGCTACCTAGTGACCCTTTATTCATTTTCATTGTTTCACCCTGTACTAAGCCCAGAGGATTGTCTCCAATATCACCATAAACCAAGAAGGGTCATGGATGAAAGGGCTGAAGGGCATGTTGAGAGTCATCTAACCAACCTAGGAACATTGTACTGACACTTTCAGTTCAGAACTCCTAAGTGTGCTCCTCCTCCAGGATGGGATGAGGCTCTTTTTGCCATGATTTCTATTAGTCCATTTGGTCTGACCTGGATTTATTTGTATATATGTGGCTTCCAGGAAGAGGTTCTGAGACTACAGTTTTCATGACCATGGCATCTCAGGAAGTACTCAGATTCAACACCAGGAAGGGGAGAAGGAGCGGACGGGGAGGAGTTGCCTGTTGCAGTCAACAATGGCAGCAGTTTCACCAAGAGGGAGAAATGGGGAGCAGTGGGGTTGAGGTATCTTTCAGTGGCACTCTGAAATGTGTGGAGAGAGTGAGTCTTCGTACTTATGCAGATACTCATCTGCTTGGGAGGTATCCCTGGCCAGCCTCACCAAACAGAGCAACGGAAGCGAAGATCTCCAGAATTGTTGGCTCCCAGCCCTCTGTACAGCACTTAATGCCTTAGTTCAATGGCCAGTTGCATTAGAAATAGTACTGTAGGTGCTCATGAAATTTTGGTGAAGGAGGGGCTCTAAGTCATTGCTAGCATTGTTTAGTAGGTTCATTTATTATTGTATTACTCAGTTAGATACTATTATTATCCTTGTTAATTGATGAGAAAATTAAAGTGGAGAGACATTAGCAAACATGCTCCTATGCCTGGCCAGTGATAGAGCCAATAGATCTCTGTTTGGTGTGAACTTAAAGAGTACACCACTATCATTGTTGAACTTAAAGAGTACACCACTATCATTGTTAGCTTAGCTCACCTGAGGATCTTTTCTCCAGCAGTTTTTTGGGGTGAAACCAGCTGGTAGCCTGTTTTTTTTTCTCGTTTGTTTGATGCTTCATGTACTCGTGCATTAATTAAATATTTTTAAATGGTTACATCATAGGGGACTATTTAAATTGGTAACTATTTAAATGGGTATATATTATCTTGACTTAGGCTTTTGGTCTGTAGGATTCTAGAATATTTAGCAAATGACATTGAGGAAAAATTACCTAAATCTTACTGGAAAACATTGGGTTGCAGTGAATGATAGCTGGAAGAGTTTATTTATTTATTTATTTATTTATTTGGTACTGGGGTTTGAACTTGGGAACTTACACTTGCTAGGCAGGTGCTTATGCCTCTATACTACATCCCCAACTCAGGAATTTTATTTTAAATCAGTGAAGTTTCTGAAGTTTGATGAAAGCCTTTGAAAATGGGGGTGAGCAGGTTAACACGCATTTACTTTTAGAATTGTGGCTCATACTGATGAAATGATTTCTAATAAATCTATAGGGCTTTGGCTTTCTAAATGCATGAAGAATTATTCCCCAGGATATGTAGAACACAGATAAAAATAAGCTTGTATCTCAAAAGTAGGAACTGTTGAAAAAAAAAACACAAAATAAACAATTTATATATAGGTAGAAATATAATTTTGGAATGTCGTTGGGACAAAATAAACACTGAAATAAGTATAATATTTGCCTGTTGAATAACCTAAGACCCATTCTACATAAATGTTTAGCAACAAATGGATGAAGGGGTAGAGTGTGATTTTGGAGGTGGAACATGTGGCGCACACACAGCCCCAGGCTCAGTCCCTAGCACCACAAAGAAAGACAGACTTGTATGATTCTCCAATAGGATGAAGTTATAAGTTTCTACTACTTCTTACCATTACTGTTTTAATGCTAATGCAGAAAGGGCATTCTTCAAATCTAATGATGATCCATAATTTCAAAGTAAACCCTGAAAGTCTGTTATAGAAACATTCTGGAGTAATTTGTTTAGAATATCAAGTGGAGCAGTGCAGTCACCCAAAACAAAAGTGACTTTTAAAGCAGGTGTTCATTTTAATTAATGCTAATTTCAATAATTCATTAACACTTTAAGTGTATCGAGGTTCACATGCTAGAATCTTGTTCGTCCATGAGCTGAAATTTGACCGGGAGTTATCTTTTGGTACAGTCTTCAAAGGTAGAGTTGAATATACAGGTTCTTATTACCCCAGCCGTTTTCTGCCACTTTATTATTAGAACATAATGCCTTCACGTGCAAAGCTAATAATGAAGATAAGGCTGTGGCAGAATGTCACAGACCCACAGCATTGTACCTGAGAGCAGCAAGCCAGTGGTTAAATATGCTCAGGGAACACAGGGAGACTGGAGGAGTTTATTTCTCCAGGCTTACAAATTTGATTACTATGGAGTACAAAGCTATTAAAAATATGACCTTTCTATTTTTTATACGTTGGCAAAAAACCAGATAATAACTTCGTTTGACATGGTTAGTATGATGGAGTGCTTATTCACATGGAAATAAAATGACTTTTCTTTACTGGAAATTATACCTTGAAGTCTAAATGTCCATCATCGACATAACATGCAGCCAGACACGTTAATTCAAGCCTGGAAGCAGCCAAAGCTGTTACAGAGAGAAATACAGCGTTTCCATCTGCTCTCGAGGAAAAATATATATTTTTGCACACATGTCACTAAGTTAAAATGGTAAAAGCTAAGACTATTGTTTGATGACAAGTAAAGTGAAAGAATTTGATTATATTCTATTATCAGAGTATCAGAATTGGTGCTGTGCTATAACCTTACAAGTGCAATAAATATTGTCTTTTTCTTAAACCATTGTTTCCTCATTGGAGACTTTTAAGCTAGGCAAAGTAAATACAGTAGCTATTTCAGTCCAAATTTTATTTTGAACACTAAAATATATAAAAGAGGCAATGATCTTATTTTTCTAGATCATGAATCAATTTCTGAAGCTTAAAACCTGAAAAATGTTGCCAAGAAGATTTAAAACAAGTGACAGAAAATGTTGATATTTTGGGGATTAGTTCCCACCCATGTTTAATGTGTGGTTGCAGAGAAAAAAAGGTGCCTGTGTGAGGATCCCGTGAAAGAGATTTAGAGGAATATTCTTCTTGTAGGAGTTCAGGAAAGTGAACAGGTTGTGAAGGTCGGTGAGCTCTTTTCTTTCATGGTAGCTCCACCTTGGAGCAGCTGGAGGGATTCTTTTGGCCTCTGTCTTCTGAGATGAGTGTGTGATAAGTCCTCTAAAAATTACAACAGGTACTTCTTTCAGAGATCTGAGTTTTCCTTTTTTAAAAGAAAATAATAGAAACGATTATAGCAGTGAAAATATTGTGAAACCACAAAAGTCCAGAAGGGATCAAACAGTGCCCTGCGCTTCCTACTCACACTTTGCCCTCCAGACTCACTTGCTCCTGTCCTGTAGCAGGAAGCTGAAGCCCGAAGGTTTGTCTTCTTTTCCTGTGATGCTCAGCTAACAGAAGCTTTCATGCCTTCGAGAATGCCATTACCAGGAGAGCCCAGGCATCACCTCCAACATGGACAACACTTTCCTGGAAAGGGAGTGCAGCCTTGGCCTGGTTTCTGTCACTCACTGCTGCTGCTCTGTGCCCGTCTCTCCGTGGCACTTGACTTGGAAGCATGATTGAGTGGATGCTTCAGGGCCTGAGCGTAGCAACAGCTGTGCTGTTGGGATGCTGCCCGCGGAGCTGTGCACGCCTTTCACCGCACCCTGCGTTTGCGTCCATTCCTTCTGAGTCAGGGTGTGCAGAAGGCACAGATAAGGGGGTGCAAGCTTCTCTCACTATCATACCCCACATCAATGGTTTGTTTTCTTCTCTCCCCACACCCCCTGGACCATGGTGGACCTGTAGAGTTAGTGATGAAGGGGCTTATGCATGTCGCAGAGAACATGGCTGTGCTTCCTTTGTATAGGAGGCTAAAATTGCATGCAGATGTTTTTACACTTGCAATAATCAGGAAAGGGCTGTTTTCCTGAAGACCATAAATGGTGCACAGGGAATCTGAGATGCTCCCGCCACATGGAGGCAGCAATGACATCTATGGTAAGGACACAAAGAATTCTGAGTTGTATTTGTCAATGGTTAAGTACTTTCTCTTAAGATTGGAAACAAAGCAAGGATATTCACTTTCAAAATTCAACACTGTGTGCTAGTTCTGCTTGTTCTGATAGTGTGATGAACAAACAGACAGACACTGAAAAGGAAACACTGATGCAAGCATCCAGCAGGGGAAGAAATTAGGCTGCACTTATTTGCAGATGGTATGACCAAATATGATTAAACAAAAAGATTGTTAGGACTAATAAGTGAATTTTGGCAAGATTGGTAGGCTACCAAAATAATATAAAATCCTCAATTAAATCTTTATGTATTATTATTATTCTTTTTATGTATTGACAATCTCAAAATAAAAACAAAAATTGTTAAATTTGCAAAAGTGTTAAAAATAAATAGGTATACACTTACAATACACAAATGTAAACACAAAAGAGATCATAAGCCTGAAGTTAATAGTAAAATTTTTTATACTTTGAATAAAACTATTATACAGTTGACCCAGAACTCTAATTCTCTCTGTCTCTGTCTCTGTCTCTGTCTCTGTCTGTCTCTCTGTCTCTCTCTCTGTCTGTCTCTCTCTTCTTAAAATGGTTATCCTTTCTCCACTGGAATAGAATGGCAGAATTGGAATTGTAGAAATAAATGTCCCACAAATGTAAACATAAACCAACAATATGCAAGATTTATATACTGAATGCTGTAAAACATTATTGAAGTTAAACATCTAAGTAAGTAAGAAATATTCCATGAAGTATATGGATGAAAGGCTCAGTGTGTTAAGATAGCAATTCTTCCTAAACTATGGATTCAGAGAAAGCCCTGTCAAATCCCAGGCCATTTAAATTTTTTTGGGTACAAAATGATGAAAAACTGCTCCTAAAATTTAAATGAGAATGCATTTAATAATAATAATAATAATAATAATAGCCAAAACAATTTTGTAAAATAAGAACAAAACTAGAAAATGTATGCTAACTGATTTGAACATTTACTCTAAAATGGATTAATTAAATAGAATCAAGAACTTATAAGTACATGCTTACATTTATGGGAAATTTATTTCTACAAATCTGCCATGATATTCCGATAGAGAAAGAATGACCTTTATAGGAAAAGAAAAAGGGACTGGGGAGATGGCTTAGTGGAATAATAGCTTCCCTGGCAAGTGAAAGGGCCTAAGTTCAATTCCCAGTTCCACAAAAAAAAAAAAAAAAAAAAAAAAAAGTCCCACACAAATGCAAACACAAACATTATAAACATTAAGTGAATAGTAAAAGTTTTTAAACTTTTAATATAGCAGATAGAAGAAATCCTTAACTAGGTGGAATGTGGCAGTCAATTCTTGTTTGTGCAAAAAGGCAGAGTTCATTAAAGAAAATATTTTAAACATGAAACTTTTAAATTTTAAATATTTAAACTTAAAAGCACAAGAAATGAAACCATAGTCTTCATGCTGAGTAGAAATATTTTCTAGCTATATAATCTGATTAAGCAATTTAACCTGACCATATAGAAAATTTTACAACTCAAAAATCCATAAAAGCAAGACTAAATTTTGAGAAGTCATATCAAAGGTAACATCTATAAAGGAAGCAGATAAAATCATTAAAAGATTTTTTAGCTTCATTAGTTGTTAGGGAAATGCAAATATAACCACAATATGATGTGGCTATATATTTACTTGTAACTAAGGAAAATACAGATAATGCTAAGTGTTGCATAAAGCATGTGAAGAAACTGGACTACTCAGAATTTGCAGTTGGAAGTCTAAAATAGTACCACAGCTTTGAAAAGTACTGCAAGTTTCTTAAATACTTGTCCTATGATAGAACAATTCAATACCCAGGAATCTACTTGAAAGGAATGAAAGCACATGACAACACAAAGACACACTGGGAATGTTCATACCAGGTAAGAGTTGGAGGCAATACAAATGCCCATTGACAACAGATAGACAAAAGGCATTGTATTTCAAACCATGAAATGCCACTTAGCAAGTCAAAGGTGAATTATGAACACATGCTACAAAATAAACCTTGAAAACATCATGCTGAGCAAAATTTAAAATGAATATACTACATATTGTGTGATTTTATTACATGAAATGCTCATAAAGGGCAAATATAGAGAGATACAAAGTCAAGTAAGGGTTTGCCCAGCACTTAGAGAGTGGAATTTACTGCAGGCGAGGATGAAAAGGTTTCTGAGAGCGGTAGTGGTTGTTCAACTCTGCATTGTATATTTAACATGGGTAACTTTTATGGCATGGGAAATTATTTCTCAAGACTATAAAAAATAAAGCACATTCTGTTGTGAATAACTCTGTTAAGAATATAATGAGAGTTATTTTGGAAAATTTTCCTACGAAGTTAGATTTTACATAGCTCCATTGATTTTGTATTTGTTACCAATGTAGCATTAGGCTTCTCTGTGTGTGGTGCTTGTAGAGAATGACCACTCCCTTCAACTTCTGGTCTGTCCAGTTTATCTGTCATTACCTTCTCTGTCATCAGCTACCATCAAAGTGTAACCTAGAGCTCCCTGGCTTATGTATGGATTTGTTACCTCTTTGGATGACCTGGACAATTCCTGAATACAGAACCAGGGAGGGTTTTTTTCAACCTTTAAGAATCTCCTCTAAGAAGGTTGAGCACAAAGCAGTGACAATAGCTAGTATTTGTAGAGTTTATTAAAGATATATTTCAATTAATCCTTTAATAGTCCTATAAGGTAGATGCTGTTTTCACGTTTGTATGGGTAAACATCTGAAGCATAGTGAGAGAAAATAATCTTCCAGGTAACTCAGCTAGTTAAAATTGGATTCAGTATAAGAATCCAGGCTATCTCCATTTTTTTAGTGTTAAAGACAATTTTAAATTTTCTCTATACTTTCTAATGGAACTATAGGCAAACCTTACTTTTTTGTAGTGTAATTTTTCACAGACTTAACTAAATAAGTGAGCTAACTATTTTAACTACATAACTGATTATGCTGTTCTGTCCTAGAATCTCAAATTCTGGCCCACAGCAGTCAGGAAATCCTGTGTGTGCTCTTGGTGCTTCTCATGATGGTAAGTCTGGGTATAAATGAAGTTGATAATCACAAACTGAGTGAATCTCCACCAAATTATGACAATTCTCCACTTCTGAAAATAATATTGATGGATATGTTTTGAAAAGAATGACATATGTAACTCTTTATTAAAATTATTAAATATCTCCTTGAAATAAAGAGCCAGTCATGTAATTATTAGTTATGTACTGCATGACAGTATAATTATTCATTACCACTATGCAGGAACAAAATGACTCTTCATGTCATCTCTGGAGTTTTTAAAGGTAGAATGTTCCATTATAGGAAGGGAAATAGGGAGGAACAGAAGATAGTTTTGTAAGTGCTTGAGACTTTAAAAAAAATTATTTATTTATTTATCTATTTATTTGATATAGGGTCTCACTATTCAGCTCAGACTTGTAGTGATCCTTTTGTCTCAGCCTCCCCTGCACTGGGATTATAGGCATGTTCTGCCACACCTGGTTTCTGAGGTCAACACAGTATACCTAGGGTTCCAGGGCAAGCCCAGCATCTGGTACTAGGCATAGAAGCTGGGTCTTTAAGTTGCCAGGCAGGTTCTTAGACTGCTGAGCTATTCCCCCAGCCCAAGAGAATTTTTTGAATTGGAATAAAAAAATCTGACAATACATTAATGAGAAATGCTACTCTACATTTATTTAAGAGGGTTATTAAAAATTCTGTACTTTAAAAAAAATTCTGTACTTTAACAAAAGTAAATTTTAAAATATATGCATAGAGAAAATTATAGAATTTGATTCTTATTTTTAACAGTTTTTTATTTTTAATTTTTTATGTATTTGGTACAGGGTCTCACTACGCAGTTCAGACTCGTACCAATCCTCCTGCTTTCTGTGTCCCCAGTGCTGGGATTATAGGCGTGTTCTACCTCTCCAGGTTTCCATGGCTGGCTCAGCGTGCCAGAGGGTGGGCCTGGCAAAGAATGTGGTATGAGGGATTGAAACCCAGTCTCTGTGCTTGCCTAAGCAGGTACTTAGTCCAGTGAGCTATTATTTTTAAGTTTTGGGCACTGGGGATTGAGTTCAGGGACTTTCTCATGCTAAACACATTCTGCACTCTAGCTAACCCTCCATACACAAGCACTTATTTTTTCTCACTGTTGTCTTTCTTTCTTTCTTTCTTTTTAATTTGTGAGTCATCACTTTAAACAAGAAATGTTTTTTATTTGTACAAAGTATTATAATCTCAACAGTCATCAGTCATTTATGAACAAACTTTTCATTTAACAAGTTGACAGTGTCAAACTACACTATACTACCTGTTAAGTCCTGAGTGCTCAACTGAGGCTAAAAGGCACCTAGAACACTAAATGTCAGATTGTAGCAGGAGGGTCACCAAAAGTTTGAGGCCAGGCTGAACTACTTAGCAAGACCCTTTCTCAAAATTAAAAATAAAAGATTTTGTGAAACTCCTCTGAATATTGAGAAAAATCTGATGGTGCTCAGGAATCTAACCCCGCAGCCTAACAATCCCCTTGAACAGCTTCTAAAGTGTCTGTTGACTTTTCTTAGATTTTTTTCTCTCATTGTTGTCTTTAAATGATTTTTTTCCTTTCTGGAAAGAAGTTAATTTATCTGTATTTATTCTGAATTGGCAAAATTTCTCCATAAATTATTCTGAATTACTGATGAAATGTGAAATTCAAATCCCAATAGATATTTTTCTTGCTTATTTTGAGAAGTACAAATAAGAATTTGGCAGAGCAGAGCAGGATCTACATATTTAACTTAGACATCACATCTAGGTCTTGAGTTGAGACTGAAATCTAAGTCTTCTTGCTCATCTTCATTTTTAGGAAAATGACTGGGATGTGAGGAGATAAAGTAAATATAGACCAAATGGCCTTGTCACAAATGGCTGAAGGAAAGAGCAGTAGGATCAGGAGGGACTTTGCACGGAACTTCAGCTTTACCTGACTATTTTTCAGAGCATGGGCAGGAATAATACCAAGGTCACTGGTAAAGAGTGAAAAAGAATGATCTTAAGTTAAGAATATAGGACTCCAGGAGTGTGGGATTTGTAGTTAGAATCTAAGATTTTGTTGTGGTGGTTATGGAATAGTTTCTAGCTTCTTTAAGGATTGGTACTTAACAAAATAAGCTGATGTCAAAAATCAGATTTGGAAAATGACTTTTCACAGATAATACACTTTACAATAACAGCACAAGAACAAGTCCAAATTTCTTAAAGATCTTATGGTCTTTGGTCCTTGCTGTCTTCCTCACTTCTGAGCCAAGATGGACTCTCTATTCCCTGCCCTCCCCATGTGTGCATGCTCAGCTTCTGCCTCCATTTCTGTGCTAGTTCTGCTGCACTGTACTGGTCTGCACTTGACTTCCAACACACGCCCCATCACCTCTCATCTTAGCTCATCTTGACACACCAGATGTGGCCTCCACTTGGCATGCATGGTCTTTTCTTGTGCTCCTACTTGATCCTTCTCTTTCAAGTGTGGAACTCTCCACTTTGTGTTTATGAGAGTGGTTACAAAATAAGAGATGTTCGGCCATGCTTACGAGTCAAACTTAATTGTGATAAGACTGTCTTGGTATTTTAAGGGGGTCTCTGGCCTCAACAGGGAAGAATCCTCTAAATGACTTGCCAGTCACAGATAGAGGTGAGGAGACAGTGGGGTGACTATAGACATCCCAGATGTATGTCATCCCTATGACTGGCTAAAAGTAAGTGATGGAGCCACATATACATTCTGAAGTTGCCCCATGCCTATAATTTGCATGAATAGGTTCAGATTTCTGCTGTCTACATCCCCAATTTTCTTCATTAAAGCACACTATGTTTTCCTGGTAATGAATTCTGTTGTTGTTGTGTTCCTTTTTTCTTGCCTAACTAACTCGGAGCATTTCTTCATCCATGAGGCTCAGCTCACCTAGGCTCCAGTGAGCCACTTCTGTTCACCCTGGCTGCACTGCCATCTCTCTCTGCATTGTCCCCATGTGACTCTGCCGCCTCTCGCACTGAAGTCAGCTCCTCATGTAAACTGTTAGCTCCTCAAGCACTGAGCCTAAGACTTATACATTTTAATAACTTTGGACGTGCACAAGAAGGAGTCTGACTGGCCTTGGATTGATTTATTGATTTGGAGGTTGCTTTTCTAGCCAAAGTTACTGAAGATTAGAATCTTGAAGATTATATTATAGGATTTGAGACATGAGAAGGACTTTGGAGATCATGAGGTACTTGATTCTATTTTGAGAGCAGGGGCAATCTGTGCATTCAAGATTGCCTCATCTAAAAGAGAGACAGTCTCCATTTTTTTCTCTGTATCATTTTTCTGTCCTAATTTTTTCTCTTTCTTGACCTTCTTACACCCATTGGAGGTTAGTAGTTTCAGCCCCATGTCTTACAAACAACTTTGATTTTAATCTTAAATCTTGTCCTTCCACAAACCCTATAATCAAAGTATCAAAACATAAGCTGTAAAACATTGTGTAGACATTTACTCATATGTACAATGCTATGGCTACAAAGATTAAATTCCTAGATTTTAGGCTAAAATTAAATTAACAGTGGGAATAGGGATTTTGCTCTGCTTTTTATGCTTTCCTTCCTACC
>NW_004524709.1:5319255-5331948 GCF_000260255.1 Octodon degus | reverse complement strand
TGTGTTTTGAGACAGGGTCTTGCTAAATTGCCTAGACTAGCTGTGAACTTCCAATCCTCATACATCAACCTGCTATGAGGCTGGGATTACAGGTATCTGCCACCATACTGGGTCCAGTTGTATTTTTGATTGTACTTTTCCTGAATGTGAATCACTACAGAACTCAGAAGCATGTGTTCTGGCCCAGTCCAAATGTCTAATTTCTCCTACAAACTTCCTTGACACCGTGTCTCTCTTTCTCTACCACCCATTAAATTTCTTGCTTATGCATGTGTCTCTCACTCTGTACTTACTTCTGTGTGGCACTTAGTGTATACCGATGTGTTCATACACATAAGCCTCTCTTCTAGAATTGAGATCACCAAGGAGTGGGGACTGTCACTCATTGATTTTTGTCCCCAGTCTTTAAGCTTTTGTAACATGGCTCCTCAACCCCCAGCAGAGGACAATAAGTTAATGAACACTGATGTTTATTCAGTCATTATATGAGAAAGAAATGTGTATCTAGAGCTGAAAAATTTTGACTACATCTACTATGACGCTAACTTACTATCATATTGTTTCATAAATTAACTGTAGTCAGCCTGTTAAAAGAGAAAAGTGAAATGCACGAGGCTGTATCCACAAAGTGCTAACCATCTCCATTGACAAATGCTTCTTGGCTACAGATTAGACTTTTGATCGATTTGTATGGTGAGTACATTTACTTTCACTGATGCTTTGTGGAATGATCAATATCTGTCTTTCATCCTTGTTCAGAATTCATGTGGGCATCACAGAGCATAGATCACATAGGAAGTGGTCACAAAGAAGAAGCAGATCCCAGCGCTTTGGGTCGCTTGCAGCATCACTCACAACACAGATGGAGCACTGGCCCGAACCAGCAGGATCCTTTGATACGGGCGTTTGTCTGCCACTCTATAGTGGTCCATCTTCCACTTTTATCTATCTGTGCAGTAATCAGGAGCAAAGATAGCTGCGGGTCCCCAAGGTACAGTCATCTTGGGAGAACTGTGGCAAGCACGTATATAACAGGAGGAAGCAAATTGTGAAGAAATCTAGCTCCCTACAGCTTTCTTTTGCTATGCTTGGTATGCTGGGGGAGAAAGAGGTGCTTAATGTATACATCATAAAGGACCAAGAGGGGCCTCGTCAGCGCTTCATGATCACCAAGCATAAATCCTCCTCGGGATGGGTAGTTGCCATGATTAATTGCATTCTGTAGACATTACGCTCTGTTATTATCAGCTACTTGCTGTTCAGCACTTGCTAGGCTGTTAATTATTGTTGTGTGGCTCTAAGGAATGTTTTCAAAACATTTTAGAATTCTGCTACTGTGATGACACAAGAAGGAACTTAATAAGGCACTGTTTTACATGAGGAAGACAAACACGTATTTTTTTAAATGAAAATAATTCAATTTGGCTTCCTCTTCCCTTGCTATTGTTGATAAAACAGCGTTTCTGACATTCTACTGATTTTCAGTAGTAAGTTTAATTTACCCTGGATTTTTGTTTTATTCAGCACTCAAACTGAACAAAATGCTTCTCTGGGGATAGAAGAAAATCAGATTCACATCCAGAAATGATTCAGCATGGGCTTTACATCAATTACTTAGTACTAGCATTCATGTGAATTGTAAAGGATATAAAAGGATCTACCTGGTGAGTCTACCTCTTTTCTGTAGATTATGAAGGAAAACTTGAAATTAGGCCCATGCCTTTTTTCTCAGTGCTTTCTTACCTAACCCAGGTGCCTACTTTCAAGCCAGGGATGTAAATCATTGCCTAGTGTTGTTACACAAAGTTTAAGATACATAACTGGCATTTCTGGATATTTGAGGGTTTTTTTTTTTGTTGTTGTTGTTGTTGTATTTTAGGGAAGAGTCTACAGGGTGTTCAGGGTCTCACTACTAGATCAGACTCATAGTGATCTGCCTGTTTACAGCCTCCCAAGAGCTGTGATTACAAGCATGCACCACCATGCCCAGTCTCAATTGCTGTCTCAGTGTGCCCCGGGGGTGGAGCTAGCACAGCAGGCCCGGAGATTGAACCCCCAGCCCCTGTACCTGCCTGCAGGTGCTTTAATCCATTGAGCTATTTTGGCTGGCCCTCATTTGAGGGTTTTAATTAAAGACAGTTCTGTGCTTCTTTATTCCAAGTGACCACTGGGCAAGTAGCTGAGTTTCATTTTATTTAATAAAAGACTTAGGGACTGGGGTGTCCATATACATTGTAACAGAGAAGTGCTCAGCCCACACTGGTTTCAGGGCTTCATGTTGAAACAAATGAGAGCTGTCATTTTTGAGGCAGGGAAGTTCCCCACATGAGGAGTGCAGTTAACACTGGCTCAGGCTGTTCTGAAATGGCTTCTTTCCAGAGCCCCTAGACTACACAAAGATTCCACAGGGGATGGCTTCCCTTATATTCAGAGGGTTTGGATTTTTTTTGCTTTTGGAGAGAAACTGGTAGCTAATTGATGTAGCCCCTCCTTTTTCATTTTAATAAGAAAACTAAGATCCAGAGAACTTGCCTCCAAGGCCACACACTGATGAGTGTCCTCAACCCAGAGTATGGAGTTTTCTTCAGTAACTTTGTGGTTCGTGAAGAGCTACTTCTGAAACAGTTGTGGGGTTCGTAGTTCCTAAAAGTCTATTTCTGAAACAATTCTGGGGTTTTTCCTTAGCATATTGCTCCCCTGGGACTGCTAGTCATCTCCTCACTGCAATGTTCAGCATGTCTACATTCAGATTCTGATTCATTTTTTCCAGCTTTATCATCTCTTGCCCTTTAGCACAAGTCCACAGCTTCTCCAAAAGTGGTCCTTAATGTTTACTTATTTAAATTTTATTTTATTTTGTTTTCAAGAGTAAAAACAAAAGCAAAAACAATTAGCAGAAACAAAGACAGAAACAGTGTAACATACAACAATACGTGTGGTACAGATTTTCAAAACAAGAATAGCAAATTAACAGTGGTTGTTATATTACCTATTTTTATCATCAAATCTATTGCTCAGAGTAACAGATATAGCTATGTGAGATTGGGCAAATAATTGAATACTAACACTTGCTTTTAATAAATCTTATTTTTTTCTTTTTTTACTTTTAAAACATTTATTTTAAAGAGAGTATGATAATAATTGATAAGACATTAGAAACAGTACATATTGAGATAAGATCTCACCCAAAAACAAATGGATATCATAAGGAAATCAACTAATAACAAGTGCTATAAGGAAAAAAGATCCTTCTCCACTGTTGGCTGGAATGTAGACTAGTACAACCACTATAGAAATCAGTGTGCAGACTCCTCAAAAACCTAAGAATGGAAATCCCCTTCAACCCAGCTATTCCCCTTCTGGGTATTTTCTCAAAAGAATTGAAAATATCATACGATAGTGGTATATGTGCACTCAAGTTTATAGTAGCACAATTTGTCATAGTAAAATCTTACAAACAACCAAAATGCCCATCACTTGAGGAATGAATGGAAAAGGTATGACTTTTTTTAAATGTAATAGAGTATTACTTAGCTATAAAGAAAGACAAACTTGAGGCCTTTATAGTAAGTGGACGCAAGCAGTCATTAATATTTAAATGTGCCCATTCTGTTTCTGTTCTTGCTGCTCTGAACAGCTACAGAACCTTCACAGGTGCAGCTCACATTTTTCTCCTCTTCAAACCTTCCTACAACTGGCCTGCTCCCTACTGGCAAGTCTCTTCCATAAACCTCAGGCTTCTAACCCCCTTTATATTCATCCGCAATGGGCAAACTGTGTTTCATTTTTTCTATGATGTCCCCAAGAAGAGGTTGGGACAATAGCATTGTACTGTGTTCAGAGGGCAAATTGGGTTATTGTGTGTGATTTCATAGGCGCCAACTCAGCTACTGTCTATAAGCTTAAGTATTCTATGACTTCCACAAGGCTTAGCACTGCTGCCTTGCTCAGGAACTACAAAGGTATTATTGTAAAATGACCCTAATCGAGAGGACAGTGGGTGGGAGATGTTGAGATAAGACTGATGAAATGACAGAAAAGGAAAACTGAGGAGAGGATACTTGCAGGGTCTGACCTCATTCCTTCATTTATTTGCTCAGCACTTCCTGGTTGAGTTTGTTTCTCCTTCAACCACTTGCAGGAGCTCCTGCGTGGACTCTGCACTTTGCTGCTCCTGGTTATCTCTCAGCAGCCCCACTCCTACAAAGTACTATTTAGTTCTGAGGTGATCAATCATCAACAGTAGGTAGTTTCACTGTAAGTATTTCAACATAAATATAGGAGCCACTGTGGTCCAGAGGCAACAGCAGCTCCATGAATATGACAGGCCAGAGTTCTGATTGTCATGAGGCTTGTATCCTGGGAATACAGGGGCAGAAAACATACATGTAAGTAAAAAAGGATTTCATGTAATGATAAATGCTATATTTTTTTTAAATAAAGGTGTAGGGGATGGCGGCTCTCAATTGGGTTAATTTTATCCTAGCAAAAGAAGCTCTAGTTTAGCCTTCTATCCTCTCTTGTTAAGATGTTGTAACTACTTCACTCCTTTACTATTTCCTAACCCTTGTTAAAGTTCTATAACTCCCTCACTCTTTCTCCACCCTTGTGAAGATGTTGTAAACATAAAAGAGGTAAGAGGAAAGCAGAACTAATTACAAAGAAGAAGAAGCCCGTGGCTTCTTGAGTCAACAGCCACAGCATTCCATTGTGATTGTCATGGATCCTAAGAAGGTATCTAGCAGAGATGAAACAAAACAAGGCTGGACACTTAAGATCTGTAACCTGGGAAGGGTCCAGTAGCTAGTCTCACTAATAAAGCTGTTTTCTCCTGATCTTTAGTCTGATGAAATAATCTCACTGCTTCAAAGGCAACTCTCAAATCTCTCATGTTCTAGATGTTTGGCTTAATTTGTTTCTGAGATAAAAGCATTTTAGACTTGACACTGGTCAGAGTAACCATTGATCTGAAGAAATGGATCATTTCCATTGTGTTCCTAAGAAATGACTGATCCTTACTTCATTTCAACTATTTGGGACTTAATTG
Source organism: Octodon degus (assembly GCF_000260255.1). Taxonomy (NCBI): domain Eukaryota; kingdom Metazoa; phylum Chordata; class Mammalia; order Rodentia; family Octodontidae; genus Octodon; species Octodon degus. Next base: position 5,326,901 of record NW_004524709.1, on the reverse strand, counting down.
ATAGAAATTCTGAGCCAAGGGATAGGTGGGTGGAAGGAACAATTTGGTTATTTGGAATCTTTTTATGATGTTGTCTAAAGTATATAGCTATATTGGGATTCAGGGCAACAAATAGTTTCAGTTCTCCTGTTACTATATCTAGGAAAATGTGAGTTTATTTGTATAGTTTTATGCAGGAGAATATACGACTTAGTGGTAATTTGTAAAAGAAATGTTAGAATGAGTCGGATTATTTTAGTTCTTCTGGAAATAGTGTCACAGAAATTCAAAACGACAATTATTCTCTTTTAAAATTATCACCAATGCATTTATTTATTAGATATTTACATACAGGGTATTCCACTTCCAAGCATCAGAATAAACATTCTTCTCAGTTTCACATAGATGTTCTCCAAAATTAACCACGTATTGCCACAAAACATGATTAAGTAAATGTAGAGGATTTCAAATCATTCCATGCATACTATTGATCATATCACAGTGAAACTGGAAATTAACAACAAACAAAACCACAAAATCCACATAAAAACATTAAAAATGAACAACATACATCTGAACAACAAATGGACATACAAGAAATTCATGATGAAATTAAATACTATGTACAACCAAATGATAATACCAAAACTTAGGAGATGCAATGAAAGCATCCCCCAGAGGGAAATTTAGAGTGATGAATTCTCACATCAAGAAAACAGAATAAGCTCAGATAACTAACCTAGTGTTGAATGTCAAACTTCTATGAAAAAAAACCAAATGAAACCTAAATCTTATATGAGGGAGGAATATAAAGATAGGAGAAATTAATGCATTGGTGACTAAGAAAATAATACAAAGAAAAAATGAATTGAAAGTTTGGTTCTTTGAAAAACTTAACAAAATTGACAAACCATTAGACAATCACATGAAAAAGAGGAAAGAAAAAAACACAAACTCAAGCAATTAGGAATGAGAAAGGAAAAATCACAATAGAGTCTATGGAAATTCAGAAGATCATCAGTACCTAATGTGAGAACCTATATCCTAATAAGAACACAGAAGAAATGGAGAACAGACAATTTCTAGACACAATTGAGTTGCCAAAACTAAAACAAGAAGCTATAAAAATTCTAAATAACCTGAATGAAATTGAATATGTAGTTAAAAATATATCAACAAAGAAAAGCTCATGCCCTGACAGATTCTTCATTGAATTCTACATAAAATTAGACAAGATGTAGTGCCACTAATATGGAAACTCTTTAAAGACATTGAAAGGGGAGCGTTACTTCTAAAATAGTTTCTGGAGGCAAGTATTCCACTGATTTCAAAACCAGAGAATAATCCAGCCAAAAAGGAAATGATAGGCCAATATCCCTAATGAATATAGATGCAGAAATATTCAGTAAGATATTGGTAAACAGAATGCAACAAATCATCAAGAAGATTATACTCCATGACTAAGTAGGATTCACCCCAGGGATGCAGGGATTGTTCAACAAATACAAAGCAATAAACATAATACACTATATTACCAGAACCAAAGACAAAAGTCACACAACCATCTCAACAGATAGAGAAAAACATTTGACAGAGTCCAATACACATTCATGATAAAAAAAACCCTACAGAAAATTGGATGGAGGGTCTTTATGTTAATCTAATAAAATCCATCTGTGAAAAACCAGTAGCTAAAATTACACTAAATGGTCAAAATTGAAAACTTTCATTCCAAAATAAAGAACAGGACAAGGTGTCCACTATCAATTCTCCTGTTCAGTATATTCCTGGGGACATTAGCCAGAGCAATTAGATAGAGAAAAGAAATAAGGACAGGAAATGAAAAATTTAAATTATTGTTATTTGCAGATGATATGATACTCTACATAGAAGACTCTGAAACTCCAACAAGATATTTATAGATCTAACAACAAAATTCAGTAGTGTAGCTGGATATAAAGTCAACACTCAAAAATCATAGCATTCCTATACAGAAGAAACAAGTTTACAGAGACTGAAATTAGTGAAACCACACCCTTTACAATAGCATCCAAAGAAATAGAATACTTTGGAATCAATCTGACAAAAGAAGAGAAAGATCTATACATTGAAAGCTATAGTATTCTAATAAAGGAGATTGAAAAAGATAACAGAAAATAGAAAACTATCCCTTGTTCCTGGATAAGAAGAACCAGCATAGTGGGAATAGCCATAGTCTCAAAACTATTACATACATTTAATGCAATCTCAATCAAAATATTATTTGCATACTTCACAAAACTAGAGAAAACATTTCTAAAATTCATTTGGAATAATAAATGAAAAGAGAAAAGAGAAATGGCAATTCTGGGCAACAAAGGTAAGGTTGGGAACATCACAGTCCTGAATTGAAATTATATTGTAAAGCTATTATGATAAATTCAACACAGTATTAACAAAACCAAAAAGAAAAAAAAAAAACAAATGCCAGGATCTGTGGAACAGAATAGAAGATGCAGATGCAACTCCAATCACACTAATCACCTTATACTCAACACAGGGGCCAAACACTTCACTGTAAGATAAATAAATAATACTGGAAAAATGGGCTATATGCCAAAGACTAAAACTAGACTCATGTCTATCACTAGGCACTAAGCTAAAGTAAACACGGATCAAAGATCTAAATACTATAACAGAAACCTAAATATACCTGAAAAGAAAATAAATAGAAATTTTGAAGCCAAAAATCTATGCGGAGACTTGATGAACAAAACCCAGGTCATATACGCAGGAAATATTATAAGAAACCAAAAACTCATCCTAACATACACTTAAATGATGATGTCTTCCTTATACTAAGTATCTTGTGAGTAAAAACATGATAGATGCTGTGCTTATAGCTGCTTATATTTGCATGCATGTGACCATACAGACACATAGATATGCACACATACACACACACACACACACACACATACGTGTTCAACCCCGGAACACACAAATGTATGGGCACAAATGCAATCCATAAAGATGTTGTTTACTAAAGACGGTAGCAATAATATCACTTTTCTGAAATCCTTTATGTGTCTAGTGCAAGTAGAGGACTAGTGATCTTTCTCCAGGTCAATCTCAGCGTTGCACCTTTAAGAAAATGACCCCCCTTCCCACACATACACCTTTTCTCATTTGCCATCTGAATTCAGATAACGTAGAGCCAGCTAATCCTGTACAATGAAGTGTTTTTTGTCCAGCTGACCCTTTCTGCCCTGTAAGTGCTTGCTTGCTTCTGAAATTCTTGGTTTATAATTCCTCTATTTGTACTACATGTTTGCAAATGAATCTGCCTAGTGTTGTCATATACTCAGCAAGATTTCTGCACCTAATTTATGTTTATTACAATATTTCCAATTATTTTTAGTGCTTTAGGAGCAATATAATATTCATGTAATCTTTCCAGTAGATACACTTTAAGGAAATATATGTATGTACAATAAAAATACTTTAATTGAATTTTACTCATTATCAAAACAACCAGTATTAGTTAACCGAAAGTAATACAAATGTGCAACTCCTCATTAATAACCCAACTTTAGCTCTAATAAGCTTTTCATAAAACCAGTAGTTACTTTCTAAAACAAACGCTTTGTAGTTTTTCTAATCTTTGCTCATTTTATTCGATTCCCTGTCACAGCTGGATGTAGTTAAGCAAACCAATCTGTATTTATAGAAGCAAAATTTCACTTAAACTCTTGAAAGCTGGTATAAACTTAAACATTTCTCTAGGACACAACACATGCTAACTAAAATAAGTATAATCATGAAATTGAAAAGAGTACAATACACTCTGAGAGTGCATGACATTTTTACACTTTAAAATTATTTTATCTATGCTAATAACTTTTGCTTATATCAATCAAGGATGTTAAGGTTTAAACATGCACATGATTTAAATAGATTCTCTTGAGAACAACTGTCTCCACTCTTTACTTAAAGCACTTCTATGGGTGAACTGATACTAATTTGTTCATAACAGAGCTTTTGGAATCCAATTATTTCAAAAATGCTGAGAAATTTGGCAGGGAAGTGTGACTCTGCTTATTGTTTTGTGCTAATCGCTGGGGAAAGGGTCTCCACACTTGTCTGCAGGAGCAGGTGCCCTCACTGAGTGTAGCTCCCTCCGGCCATTCTTACATCAGATTGAGTTTCCCTACCACTTCTGTGTGCATTTTCTCCCCTTTCTGGAGAGAAAATTAGTAGCCATGTTTCTCTAATAGATTTCAAAGTAATCTTTTAGTCACTTTTCATGTACTTCTATATCACATCGAATGATTTTACTTCCTCCCCATCCCCCACCCCCCATAAACAGGCTTTGGCCTCTCTCTGGACACCTCTGTCATTTTAATCCCTGAATTATTGTCAGGGTGGTAAGTAAAGTACCCCTGTGTGCCCTGAGGCCTCTTTTCAAGCAAACAGCATTATCCATTACTGTTATGGTCTGTGTCTAGTTGTTCCCCCTCATGCAGCGATGGGATTCTAGTTTGGGACTGATTCATGATCCAGTGTTAGGATGACTGGTGTGAGTGCTGCCCCCACCCTGGAGTGGAGAGACTGAATGCAATGTAAGGAAGGGAGAGAGGCTGGCCTTCACTGTTCCTCTGCCACTTCTTTTCCCTTTTTGCTCTCACTGTTTTGCTGTTTTTCATCACCATGAACTGCTGCCCTCTGCCATGTGCCACTCTACAAACTGTGAACCTCCACAAATTGTGAGCTAAATAAACCTTTCCTTCCTTAATTTTGGGTGTCAGGTGTTTTCCCAGCAACAAGACAAAAATAACCAAGATTCAAACAGTGTACACAAACCCGAAGCATAAGAGACACAAATCACGCCTACTAATAAAGTAAAAAGCTGCTGTCACAAGGCCCCTATGTAGACAGAATTGCACTTTCCCCCAGGGTGGTGCTGAGGTTTGCCTTGCTTCTTCTTGAAGAAAACTTTGCATGGGGGCTGGCTTTGGCACATATATAATGAGCATGAAGTCATCAAGAGCAGGGCAGCAAGTAACAGCGGGAGCAGCAAGGACAGTAAGTCTGAATGGAAGACTTGGCAAAAATGCACTGAGATGCTTCAAGTGTATAAGGAAGAGTGCCTTGCTCCCATGAGGAGCCTGGCAGAGGCCAATGTTCAGGAACACAAACAATGGTGATGTCAGCAAGACTTTAAAATTATGGTATTTGAATGTTTTATATAACTATATCCAGTCAAAAATTTCCAATCAACAATTTTTGGCTGATTTTGCTTAATCTTTGACAGTTTAAAGATTGGTTTTTCTTATAAGGCCTGGTATCATATGCCTGTAATTACAGCAGTTTGGGTGGCAGAGGCAGAAGGATTTGCAAGTTGAGCTTGCATAGGCAAATTAACAATTTAGTAAGATAATCTCTCTCTCTCTCTCTCTCTCTCTCTCTCTCTCTGTTTCTCTCTCTTTCTCTCCCTATATATAGATAGATAATGTCTCTCTCTAGATAGATAGATATATAAGTAGATAATGGCTTTCTCTCTCTCTCTATAGATATAGATATAGATATGTATTGCAGATGTAGTGCAGTGTGATGACCATAGGCTTACTCCCCCCTACACACAAAGAGAACTATCTTCATTATCTGAAAAAGTTATATCTTAAGTATCCATTCACCTTTGAAAGGTGACTGCTTGAAACCTAGGTGAGAGCTATCCCTAACTCAGCAGAAGTAGGCATACAAAGCAGAACAGGGATACTGCTATCATAAATAATTTTCTTGTAAAATGCCAGAATATCTTCCACCACAAGTGCCACTGTTTTAGATAATATCAGATACTTGCTGGTTGATTTTTCTACGCAGGATGATGTAAATCCTGCTTGTGCAGGACTCTTTGCATCCAATACCTCAGCAGTTCAGAGCAGGACAGAGGGAGCAGCACTGTGTGTCATGAGCACCATGCTTTAATTGTGGCCTTCTTCCTTGATTAGGGCTATAATCACATAATGCTTCCTAACTCTTGATTACTGGTGAAAGAATACAAGTCTAATGAAGACCAGGATATTCTTGAAAAGCAAATCTGCTTTAATCCTGTACGTAATGATCATTTCTTTCTCAAGTAATTACTCTCAACTTAAGAGTTTTAGAGTGCTCAAGTTTTCAAATTATTTTTAATAGAGCAACTCATTTGTTCCTGGATGCTAATGCATGAAACAGAACCCATGGCAAAACAAAGGGAAATATTATAACCTCTTATCACCAATACTATTTTAATAAACTTTATGTCTTATCATAGAAAAATATATATAACTTAAAATTGGTGCCATTCTTAAATATATTCTCATGTGATGATGAGTCCATGATTGTTCTGAATAATTTGCCTCCTCACCAGGTCAATGGGACAGGGTGATTACAAGCCAAATGAAGCTTCTACTGTTCCAGAATATTTCCCAGTGCCTCTTTTTTCTCTTTCTCTAACATTTGCATATTTGCATCCAGGTGCCAGGTGGAAAAATATAAATTAAAGTGACACATTTGTTTGGCTGTCTTGGGGAAGACCCAGCAAATATTTTTTTAATATGATCCTAGCAGAGTGGAACTGTTTTCATTTTCAGTGTTTAGATGGACATTTGGGCCAACAGGGGCTTTGGTTGTTGGGGAGGAAGTGTCTTAGGCTGCTTTTCAGCCTGGAGGAAACTTTACAACAATGAAAAGTTGCATTTCCAACTCTCATTAGTTGCTATTATGGTTCTTGAATTACCCTGTCAAATTCAACACCTAATATAAATGAAGCAACTTTTAATCATTCCAGGAGAGACGAAGGACAGATAGAGATATTACACTCCAGTATATGGAAATAGTCTGAAAATGTCATTAACTTTTGAATTAACAATGAGCCTTGATTGTTTGAAAAAAAAAAGATGACATATTTCTCCATTTAGAGTTTGGGACAAGAAGTTAATTTAAATGCTAAAAGTACATATATTTGAACAACTTGATGTCAAATAAATCTTTTATCATTAATATAAAAATGGCATTTATAAAAGCTATAATGAATGTAGCTAAAGGCATGCTTTCTTAAACAGTTTTACTCAATTGAGACCTTATTAAGTATCCGTCTATTGTTCTACTTTCATTACTGTTTTTTGCAGGCCAATTATAGCAAAGAATATATATTTTAAGTTAGTATTTATTGAATGCAGACTACAAACCAAATGTTTTTCTCTGTGTCTTATACCCATTAAATAGTTTCTTTTAACAGCTCTATCATTTTTATTATCCATTTTCTTGGTGAGAAGATGGAGAATTAATACCAGGCATTTTGTTTAAGGTCACACAACTAAGAAGTAGTGACTCCTATCATGCCAGTTCTACTGGGTTGATTATAGGATCACAATCAGATGCAGAATAATCTAGGGTAGAAGGAAAAGAAGTCATTCATTATTCATTTTCTATTTGCTTAATATCATGTTCCAGGTACTCATATTCTTCTAATACATCTACCTTGCAGGTAATCTCTCTCTCTCTCTCTCTCTCTCTCTCTCTCTCTCTCTCTCTCTCTCTGACAGACAGACACACACACACACACACACACACACAGACACACATACGAGAGAAAAAAAGAAGGTACCAGTGCCTTGCTACTATGGAACACTATGGGGTGGGGT
>NW_004524709.1:5313471-5319155 GCF_000260255.1 Octodon degus | reverse complement strand
ACGAGAGAAAAAAAGAAGGTACCAGTGCCTTGCTACTATGGAACACTATGGGGTGGGGTGGTATAGGCTGAGCCTCAGATTCATAAACTGCCTTGTGACAGACAGAGGTGTCCTCAGTGTTGCTGCTCCAGCCTGAATCTCAGGCCCACTGGGGGGTCCAGGTAGGAAAGTACATTTTAATGACACTGTCCAAAATTCTCAGATGCTGTTGGCCAGGAGACAGGTCAACTCAACACTTCCAGCAAGGGGGAACTCACTATCTTGCATGCATGTTTCCTGTTTCTCCCCAGGGAAACTTCTTTTTTTTTCTTTAGGCAGCTTGCTAGAGATTGAACTTTTGAACAGATTAACATTTTCATTTAGACTTGCATATCATACTCTTACTCTTTAGAAAGGAGTTAAGTTTAAGTTCTCTGGCAAGTATAAGAACCCAGGTTCAATCCCCAGAGTCGCATGTCATGCAACCCTGGAACCCTGGGCTTGCCATGCCAGCCACCAAAACCCTGTACCAAATAAACAGATAAATAAAGAAATACATTTTAAAAATTATAAACATTCAGCTCTTCAGTGTGGAAATGTTCAGCTCTTCAACCTGGACAAGTTGAAGAGGGGTCAATACAATACTATTCTCTTTTCAGTATGATGACCACTGGTGTTGCTGAAAGAAGGTGCACGAGGTGATACATGAGGACAGAAGCAGTCCCACTTCTCAGGAAAGGTGAAAAGCAAGTGTAGTTTTTCACAATTAAAGGGGCTCAAGTGGCCCATTTGTATTTTAGTTCAACTATAGGAAAATATAATTGGGAGAGAAAACAATAAAATAGAAATACATGGATGCTCCAAACTGAATGCCTAAGTTGAGTCAAACATCTCAGGAGTATTACAGACCACAGGCCAAGCTAAAGCAAGTCCTGCTTTTTCCTGAGAGATTCAGATGACTGCGTGCTGCACGATGTGTATGTGAAACTGACTGACATGTGTATGTATGTATGTGTGTATGTGCGTATATAGATCCTCATCACAGACAGCTATTGTACAGAGATCTTGGGAAAAATAGTATGCATTTCTATGTTAGCTACAAAATATATTAGTGAGAAAATAGCTTTTGAGAAGAAGACAAGTAGTAGATAATGAATTTCAGTAATACAAAGAAAAGGATAGAGACAGTATGGCGAACATGACTCATAGTGACAAGGTTGGAGCTCCCTTGTGTTCCTCCACAGCAAACAGCAAAGACATCAAAATTTATTTCTGGCTACAGTGAATATACTATCAGCTCAGGAGATGGTTGGCTTCCAGGTAAAACAATACAACTGTTGATGTTCTCATTAATATTTTTTGAGAAAGGTAAAATGTCTACATTTCTTTCTAGATCAATAGGACCTTTTGGCGTTTTAAGCTGAAAGTATCACCTGCTGCTAAAGGAGTAGGAAGTGCTAGCATCTTCAAAGGCTTACAGAGATGTGTTTTCCTTCTCTTTGTTGTGGCAGTCTGGCCAGAATACCTGGCCCCTCATGAATCTCTGTGTCCTGCTGCTTAATCATTCTGCTTCCTCATATTTGTCTGCTAAGATTATTTATAAATCTCTTTTAAATATGTATTCTAGTTACAAATATTTACATTTCATCTCAAAACAAGTAATTTGGAATCAATTGGTTTTTTAAGATAAAAGTCTCATTCCATATTTTGGTCAGTAATAACATCGTTTTGAGAGTGTGGTTCAAATGTTCAGAAATAAAAATGAGATTTCTGCATTATATCATACAAAAATCCATTGTTTTTGTCTAAATGGTATGTAAAACACTCAAAGCTTTACTTGACACAAAGTAGGTGCTCAGAATTTCCTTGCTGAATGAAAAATTATTCCATATCTTTTAACTTTAAATTTTCTTAAAATTTGTGGGCATGGCCTTGCCTCTGAGGAATGAACATAGTTCCTCCATGCCATTTCTGTTTTTGTTTCCTATGTTTGGGTGCAGTGAGTTAAATACTGGTCAAAATTATCAGTGCTAATGATGACAACTTGAATATTTTGGAACATTTACTTAGCTTATTAAAGTTAAGTACGTCAAATTTATTTCTCAAATCATATATTACATCATATGGTCAGTCAATGAGTATAACACTACTATACAGCTATAAAACATATAACATGAACAAAAGCAAGTGAAGGAGTAGCTCCTGAAGTTGGCTTATTACTAATAATTAAAAATTATTTCATGGAGCCAGGGAGATAGTTTAGTGGAATAAGCACTTGCCTGGCAGGTGCAAGGACTTGAGTTCAATCCCTGGTTCCGCCAAAAAAAAAAAAAAAAAAAAAAAAAAAAAAAAATATTTCATGCCTCAAAAATTTCTAATTAGCTCCAGAATATACCCATAAAGAAATATGTGCCTCTACATACTCACAAAAACACACAATCTACATATACCATACCTATACTCAAGCTTATGCAAATATAGTTAGTCTCTGGCTGGGAATGGCAGGTGTATTTTACCAGTCTTAGAGGCAGATGAACATCGGCACCCAGGCATCTCTGTATATGACATCTCCATTCTGCTTGGTCCTCCACGTTTAGCTAACAATGCCATCAGCAGTGTGTGTAAGCTTCATGCTTAGTGGCTGATAAATGCTATTTTGTGTCATCTTCCCTAGTAACTAGCATAGGTGAGCTCTTCTCTTCCTTACACACAAGAAAACTGAGGTACGGATGCCTGAAGGCCATGGAGTTGGTAAGCAGCATACTAGAATTTAGAACTCAGTTCTAATGTACTCTACCTTGTCTGCATTATCTACAATGTCACATCATAAATAGAACATGCAGAAAAAGATGAGTGAAAATAAGTTATTGCGTATAGAACATTAATGACTTTAAGTAGAATATTGAAAGGTCTCTTCTGCAGAGTTTTTACTATAAAGTCTTGTTCTTGTGCTAGATATGGCCAGTGTCTGACTTTATAAGTTCAATTCTCCCAAACTGCAAAACTATTTGTTATTCCCTGGTCAGAGTTACCTAGAAAGTGACTTATAGTTGGAAGCTATTATTATCTCATTAATTCCAACAAACAAACATTACTTAAGCTTCACAAAGGTGCAAAAGTATCGGTGGGAGTTTGAGAGTTTGAGGCAAGATCCTTGTTATGGTTTGAGTCTAGGTGTCCCCTCAAAGCCTCATGCAGTCATGAGGCAGTCTTCTAGACTTTGTGAATAATCCATCATCCAATTGGCCAAGTGGAGTTCACGAAAATTTTTACAAAGTGCTTTCTGAAAAAAATATATATGTATATACAAAATCAGATAGATATACAGCTACTTTATCTTAATTCAATGAGAAGAAAGATTTGTGCCAATAGGGTCTGGACAGGATACCATGTTGCATCTTGTATTATGAATAACTACTATGAAGACAACAGTGTCCAGTGTATTAGTTATTGTAACTGTCCTACTAACCTGTTTCCAAACTGTCTCATTACTATTTGTTTCTCAAAAAATTAATTTTTTAAAAAACTTCGAGATTACAGGTGTGAGTGTTGCTGGGCTTATTGGTGTGAGTGCTGGGCCAGAGAGCCTGGATGAAGTATAAGGAAGGGAGGGAGGCTTGATCTCTGCCACTGCTCCTCCCCTTTTGCTCTTTCTGTTTTGCTGTCTTCCGAATCCGTGAGCTGCTCAGTTGCTGCTCTCTGCCATGTGTCACCCTGCCTTGGACCCAGCTGACTATGGACTAAAACCTGCACAGACTCTGAGCTAAAACCTTTCTTTCCTTAATTTTGGGTGTCAGGTATTTTGTCCCAGCAAGAAGAGATAAAGACCAAGACAAGCTCTTGTGATCTTAGAGGACAACAGAGACTCTGGCACAGCACAGCAGGGACTAGAATGAGGACCACAGAGAGCTCATCATCACCTGTGTCTATGAAGAGGTGCTCAGTACTTGACACTGCTTCTCTCTCTCTCTCTCTCTCTCTCTCTCTCTCTCTCTCTCATTAATCCCAACAGTAACTAATTTTCAGTGAAAAGAGACATTCTTGCTCATTTTCCATCCCCGCATAAACACAATCCAAAGTCTCCAAACCCTATTCTGAAATGATTTGGAACTGTGGGAGAGACAGTGACAAGGCACCAATGCGGCTGGTTGCCGGCAAATGTCTCTCTTAATCTGGACGCTACATCAGATTAGTACTAATATTAACGTGAAAGCAGTGACAGTCATTTGTCTCCTCCTCTGACCCATGCTGCCTCTCTCCCTTCATTACAAAGGGATTTGTTATTGAATCATTCAGTGCCACTTCACCATCTCCAGGCCCCTTTCACTCTGGATAAGTAAAGACTCCAGGTTATCTCAGAGGCAGGATTGGAAACACTAATGTAGGGAGATGGGGCATTTATTATGCCATTTACAAGGGCTGAGGATAAATGTTCAAATTCCTTGTGTCAACCACAAACAGCTCAAGTATAATTTTTAAATGCAGAAAGTATTTCTCCAAGGGTTTGCTATTTTCTTCCTCCAGGCTGCAGCCACATTCATGAATGTGCAAAGCTATGCCATTACTGATTTACTGCACTCAAAGCAGCACTCCATCAACGTCCCCGAGCTGCCACTGCCACCAAGCTCCCCCTGTCCCCAGGCATCTTGCTTACAGAAGAAAATTATTCACTTGCTTGTATGTTACATGCAAAACAAACTATTTTTAGCAGCCTACATCTATCACCTCACTGTGCTATCAAGGCTTGGTTGGGGGTGCAGGGGAAAGAAAGACAAAGAAACGGAGAATGCTTAAGCTTTTCCTTAAAAAAAAAAAAGAGCAAAAGCATGAGCACACTGGTGGTGACACAGGTTATCACAGGAAGAAATGTGCAGGCTGCTTAAACTGCTGTCACATGAGCTTTGTCTTTTCCTGCCAGGTACCAGCGCGAACTGGACAGTCAATGATGACGGGAGTGCGCCTGCAATTTTTCTTGCCTGCATTAGAAAAGCCCTGCAGAGTTCTCTGCTGCTGATGTGACTCTTGCTTTTTAAAATGGTATGAAGCCTTTTAAATGGCTTTCCTGATAGACTGATAGATTGTGTTGGCCTTAAACTTTCTTTTTTGAGGCTTGAGTTTTCATTTGTTTACTCATGTTTAAATTTCTGACATGAGATTTCACTCTCAAATGATGATGCCTAGGGGCTTGTGTAGTGTGACTCTATAATGCTAATTTTCACAGGTATTTTCAAAAGTGCATGGGGTGTCTAGGTAAACACACAAGAAAAAAGATTTAGGCAAAATATAAAATGCCAATGTCTGGCTGAAGAGGATCATCTTGGGATTGCCAAGTGTAAAGGAAAATGATTCCTTAGTAAAAATCCTAACATATGGAAATTTGACCCAGAGAAAAAAGTCAGGAGGTTCTGCTGGTACTGGGAAGGTCAGGAGGCTAAAGAATACTTTCCTGTCACAGGAACAAGGTGCGACATAGAAGTCAAGGCTGTGAGAATTTGAGGCTCTAAAATTAAGTAAGTAATGATAGATTGGCTCAGTGATAAATCCAGGTGCATTGCTTAAGTCTTATTATAGAACAATAGACATAACTGCTTGTAGAGTCTCAGATAGGAAAGAAAAACTAGCTTACTGGTAAGACCTTATTGCTGGATTAGATGAACTCATGTAAGAAGTACATACAGGGGATAGATATGCCTGGCCCCTGGAGC
>NW_004524709.1:5215553-5312031 GCF_000260255.1 Octodon degus | reverse complement strand
ACAAAAATTAAGATTAAGCAATATTCAGAAAATTAAATGTTTCAAAACAATTGAACTAAGAAAAAGTTTTCATGATAGCAAAGAAGCACTAAGAATAAAACATAAGATAAATACTGGAATGGCAATTAAATGACCAGCACTTCTAACAGTTTGAGGATAGGATATCGCACAAAGTTCTAGTGTGTTGTGGACATGCATAATGACCTTGACAGTTACTGGTGGCTAGGTGTCACTTGTGGAACTGAGTGCTCAGGTTCTTTATTTGTACTTTTTTTTTTTTCTGTACTTTAGTGAAGGGTCTACAGGGTCTTCAGGGTCTTACTACTAGATCGGACTCGTAGTGATTCTGCTGTTCACAGCCTCCCTAGTGCTGGGATTACAGGCACGCACTACCATGCCCTGTCTCAATTGCTGTCTCAGCGCACCTCAGGGCAGGGCTAGCATGGCAGGCCCCTGGCCCCTGCATCTGCTTGCAGGTACTTTAATCTGCTGAGCTATTTGGCCAGCCCTTCTTTATTTATACTTGGAACACCTTTTCCCATCCCTCAAAATTCTTTATGCATCAGGACTCAGTCATAAATTCAGGAAGATATGCCCCGAGACACACACCTTCTGGTCTCCTTGGAGATCAACACTCATCAGAGAAAGCAGGCAGACACTCATAAATAATGACAGCTATGGGAAGCAGGTAACATATTAGGTGGTCGCATGACCACTTCACCCAGCCCTAAGCAGGTGACCTGGGAAGAGCTCTGTTTCACTTTATTATCCCCAAATCCTCATGTGCCAGAGGTGATTGGATAATGGGGGCTGATAGCTGACTTGCTGTTAGGAGTTGGGGATTTACCAAAAACAGTGGCTCACCGGGGGCATGGCTTGGGAGCTTTGCCTCCCAGGCAGCTCTTCCTATCTTTCTCTGTTTCCTGGCTGTCATGGCATGAGGAGCTACACCTTCACCATGCCCCTGTGCTGGGCCATCTTGCCCTAGAGTCAGAAGATCATGGAAGAACTAAAATGACTAACACATGAGCCAAGATAAACTTCTCTTCCTTTAAGTTGTGGCTGCCAGGTGTCATGTTTCAGGGATGAGAAAAACAATTCAGTCAGGCTAATAGGACAAGATATCTATGCTGACTAAAGAATCTGGGTGAGTTAAAGGTAGCTGAAAATTCTTAAGAGATGTTCATTTGAACATGTCTGCATTTATTCACATGACTTATATGTCCTAAAAAGAATAGGTCCTGGGAATCCAAACTAAATTGTGTCAGTTTCCACTTTGTGATCATGGTGTCTTGGACTTTATTAAATACAGCACGATGGTACAGCTTCAATTTCCAGCTCTTTGAATCTACATATAATAAACAATATTCAGCCTGAATGAGAGAAAAAGTAATTGTTTAAAGGAAAACCAAAGGCTATTCAGTATTAGTGACTATTAAGAAAGGTGCTCATCTTTGAGCCTGAATGTACAGTTGTGCAGTTTAGAGTTCATGATAAACTCAGAATAATACCAATGTGATTACACAAAATCATATGTTGAGCCCAACAGTAGAAAAACACAAATCATCTCATAATCATGGAAGCAGCACTCTGGAGTCTAGGGCATGGGAGATATTATTTGGTATGTACAATTCAGTTGGTTTATACAAATTCCAATTTGTGATGCTTTTGCTATTTCTAGATTCTCTAAATCACTATGAGATCCTCTAGCTAATGTCCACCTTTGTTTATTTGTTTCTTTCTTTTTTTGTGGTGGAACGAGGGATTGAACTCAGGCCCTTGCGCTTGCCAGGGAAGTGCTTATTCCACTGAGCCATCTCCCCGGCCCCCCCACCTTTCTTTTAATTCATCTTAATGTCTAGGAGCTGCTATATTTTGCATTGGGATGCACTTTTTGGGGTACAGATGAAT
The DNA here is from genome assembly GCF_000260255.1 of Octodon degus. Taxonomy (NCBI): domain Eukaryota; kingdom Metazoa; phylum Chordata; class Mammalia; order Rodentia; family Octodontidae; genus Octodon; species Octodon degus. Next base: position 5,310,120 of record NW_004524709.1, on the reverse strand, counting down.
TCATTAAAGACTAAAGGTACACCAAGGTGCTGCAGTTCTATATGCTTGACCTCCTATTATTTATTTATTTATTTATTTATTTAATTTTTTTGTGGAACTGGGGATTGAACTCAGGCCCTTGCGCTTGCCAAGGAAGCATTTATTCTACTGAGTCATCTCCCCAACCTCCAATTATTGAGCGTCCACACATCCTTGTATGTAATTGAGCCATGGGCGCTAGACTTTGAACCACACAGTGGTACCTTTACCTTGATTCTAGAAATAAGGCAGCAATTAGTGAGGCAGGCTAATGAGGAAGTAGGAAGACTGAACACCATGGGAGAAGATGAAATCCAGAGTAGAAAAGCACCTGCTATTGTTGACAGCAGCGCTTTACGAGTGCCACTCTCACTGCTAATGTATTTATTATAGTTCTGTGCTGCTTTTGAGGTGCAATTTAAAAAGGTAAATAACTACAGACACCCTCACTAAGATAAATGGCTTGGGAAATTTTCACTTTGATATTTTTTAAAGGAACATTAGAAAGAAGAAAGTGTTTCATAGTTCTTCGTAGAAATGTTATGGAAAACACTTTCACAAATTCATTTCTGTCCCTTTTCTTTGGTCTTTACCACCATTGGTCCCACATGAAAAATAAAAATGTAGTATATATGCATCTATGATTTTATATTACGTATAATTTTATATATTGGAAGATCTAAGTTACCCATAAGTACCATTAAATTGGTGCAAGAAATTTTAAATGGCCAGAACTTCTCTTTTCTGAGCAGAATAAATTAGAGAAATTCAACAAGATTGGGGTTGAGGGCATGTTACTGGAAAGCTTAGGAAACTGCAAATATATTTTTGTAGTTTTTTAACTTCTGCTTTTTTTAAACAAACTGTAACATTTCTCTGGACTTTGGAGCTTCTGAAGATTATTATATGAAGTTTGTACTGTATCTATCCTGGACTTCGTCCTTGGCTTCCTAAAATAATTCATCATCCTCAGTAACATTCTCTTCAAAGTAGATTTATTTCTAACCCTTTCACACATAGCAAGGCACAAAGTGATGTTCTTTAAATTGAAGTTACAGTCACAGGGCAGGAAGTATAGCAAGTTTTATTTTCAACCTTTCTCCCAAGCATCTGCAGCACTTTCCATGAACTGAATTAATTCATAGTGGTCTTGAAGAGAGACTAGTAATGACTTCAACAGTTTAAACATATACTTTTCCAGAAAATAACTATTCAGGGTTTTCCCATGCTATTTCTAGTTCACATTATCTAATACTTTGAATCATCCCTGTGTCCTCCTGAGATGTAAATATTTAGAAAATAAACATGTACATAAGAACTGGTCTACATGGATATTCAATGGAGAGATTTTGAACTTCAGGTGAACATGTTTCATACTTTCAACCTCTGGTAACATTGGAAGTGCCTTTAATTTTAATTCAGATTCAGAAAATAAATCTATACTCATACTGATTAATAAAACCTAGTACTTATGACTCCAGTTTGTAGCAGAAACGATGACCACTTAGTGAGCATTTTATGCTAATTAATATGCATCCTTCTTTATGAGGTCATTGTATGACAGTGGCAAGAACCACTGTCTTGTGGTCAGCACTATTGTGCTCCTCTAGATTTACAGAAGAAAGTGAGACTTAGAGGCCTGAACAACTTGGATAACAAGAGACTGCTACCAAGTGGTCACCGTTGATCTATTAACCACCTGTCCATGGTTTTTATTTATATGGCACTTTACTAAGGATATGGTTTTTGGTACAGAAATCCTGAAAAGTGGGTGCTTCGATGGAGCTGTAAGTACCAAATAAATTACTCAAGGTACATACACAGCTACTAAAGTAGAGTACAGGCACAAATCTCTGATTTAACCTTAGCCACATTGGCTTAAACCCTTAAATTTATATTTGGTTGGATTACCTTAATTTACTTGTATGACATAAAAGTCAGAGAAAGAAAGATTTTTCTTATGTACTTTAAAATTTCATCAGTAGTGTGTTTGATGTAAGATCATGCTATAAATTGGCATCATCAACAGAATGTTGAAAGCCTAATGTGATTCGTGATGCACTATGTTAGCATTGGCTACTCCTAATTGTCACCAGGAACAGGCTTTCCTATTTTCACCTACATGTTTTCCCTGAATTTTAGGCATATTTATTTTTTTACTGATTATTATGACTTACAATAATTCCTCCTTTCTACTGTTTCATAATGCTTATTTCTACAGCTAACCAGTGTTTACTTATACTGTTGTTTTCTTTTCAGTTTAGGTGTAAAATACAAGTGACTCAAACACCTGTGCAGAGAAGAAGAATCCTAGCTTGTTGTTTACTATGAAATAAAGAATGCTGTAATCTAGTGCAGATTGCTGGACAGACTGGAGAGGGGTGCTGGTTTGGTGGAAGTGCTCTCTGAGTCAGCTAGGCTGGGTCAGGACAGGTCTTGTGGCTCGATGCCATCTGCACCCAGCTCCTCTTCCATCTACTGACTCACTGAGCCACTGGTTTTCTAGATTTCCAAAGTATCATCCATATAATAATATAGATTTAGGCATAAAAGGAGGCTCTCAACTTCTAAAGTTCTTGAAGCTGATCTGCACCTAATTGTTCCTCAAATCACCTGAGAGAATGTCTAGAATCATGGGGTTTCTGATTGCTTAAAGGGGGATGATTCCTAAAAACATGGAATAGTTTGGAAATCCTGCTCTTGTCCTTGTACTAGGCTGTTCATCTCATTCTGTATTAACCATAAATGAGATTACAGACTTTTTCTGAGGGTCTTTACAATACCTGATATTGATTAACAATTAAATTGGTGTTTCTTCCTACAGAAGAAGCAGCTATAAATGTAATGGTTTCTATAGAATTTTCATATTCATGACTGTTGTCAAATTCTCTTCTGAAGCACAGGAAATGCTTACTATTTTTTTGTGGTTGGCTCAGCCTGCGTTGGGGGCAGAGCTGGCATGGTATGTGGTGCCAGAGATCAAACCCAGTCCCCCACACTTGTCTAAGCACGTGTTTTAGATCAATGAGCTATCTTACCAGCCCCAGAAAATGCTTACAATTAAATGGCAACTCTGTAAAGAGGGAGACTTACAATATATACATGCATGCACTTATTTAAAGCTATCAGTGTCCCTAGAAACTAATCAGCCTCAGTCTATGTCATTTAAAGATGAAGAAAATGCTGGGCTTGCAGTGGGAGCCTCCTGATGTTTTGATTCAGTCAGCAGCCACATTATGAGATGGTAAGAACACTTTGATCGGATATTTGACAAGCTAAGTATTTTGAGAATCATGACATAGGAGAAGGCCACAAAAAGAAGCAGAAGAATCAGAGGGGGTAGCCTCATAAATAAAGCTTGGTAGGCAGATTTGAAACACAGATTTTAAAAAGTCAACAACATAAAAATAGAACTTTGCTTCAAGTTGGTTTTTTGTGGAGTTTATAGAAGCTCCTCATATAAAAGTGTCAGATAGTGATCTAACTGCATCAGATATCCATGCTATTAGTTCATAAAAAGTTTAATTTAATCTGCCCCTTGCAAACTTGGCCTGAGCACATGGCTCAACCTGACCATCTGCAAGGTCTTCCATGCTGTGAAGTTTTAATTTTCTATTTATACACTTCAGCAGTCTCTAGGGTACATAGCCAAGCCTGATGTCTAACTGATGCATTGGACATGCACATGTGCCCCAAGCTCCTTAGCCACGACACTTACTTCTACAGCTAAAGGCAATCACTTCAACTATGTGGTGGGCATCTGGTGGAGACAGCACTTTACTATGTCAGGGCTGGGCAGCAGGATTGTATCTGCCTGAATTTCAGAGGCTATTTCTTCCTGTGGAGGTTGACTTAAGGATTTGGGAGAGTTTCGTGTATTTCTCCTTCAGAACCAAGGGGAATTACAAAAATGCTTTGAATATTCAGACAGAACCCCAAGAGACAGACAGACAGACAGACAGACAGACAGACAGACAGACAGGCAGACAGACAGACAGACAGACAGACAGACAGACAGACAGACAGGGAGACAGTGCTTTCCTCTGTGGTTTTGGGGATGGGAGTATGTCAGCCACTGGTCATAGAATAACAAATTCAGATCCAGGCCAGCTTTCACCACAGTGGGATGCAGATAGGCCTAATTCAACCATTAGTCAATGAATGAGGTCTGATGGCTCCACTAGAGCCCTCCTGTGCTTAAGCAAACACTTTAGTCAGCCTCTCCACCCCAGTCCTTTAGCAGTTGGTCTCCAAGCTCCACTCTCAGCAAGCCTGGTGGTGACACCTCGACTCTGGCAGGCCACCTTCATGCAGTCTTTCAGACCTCCCCGTGCTGCATGAGCAATGAGACATGGTGACACGAGGGAGGGTGAGGCAGGGTCAGGCATTCCTCCAGCTGACTGCCAGGGTCACTGTGCCATCAGCTAGCTGTATTCCATCTGCTGCTCTCTTCTCTAAAGCTGCTTCTCCTGACGCCAGTGCTTCCAGAATCATCTTGTGGATCCCACTTGTCAATCCCTCATTAGTCAATGCATTTCTCATGACATAGAGGAATTTTAGACAAACATTTTTGTTAGTTGTAATTATTGCCGCATAAGGGATACATGTTATGGATAATGAATGAAGATGCTAAGTAGCACCATGGGACACCTGTTCTCTGGCTTTACGGGCCCAGGTGCACACTAATCTAGAAAAGGTCAAGGGCTGCCTGAACCTGCTGATGGTGTGATCTTTGCCTCTCGAGAGAATGGCAACGCAGGAATGTGGATCTCTGGCATGGGGACTTCTCATGTAAACATGAGTGCATTCCCAGTGGGAACCTGGCTGGGGTCAGATTCCTCTCTGTTCTTAACCTGGATTTCAATCACTTATAGACCCCAGGTCCTGTTAGGTAAAGATTAGTTGAGAAACTGACCTTAGCTGGGCTTAGTGTCACATGCCTGTAATGCCAGCATTCTGGGAGGCTGAGGCAGGGGACTTTCAAGTATAAAGTATTAAGTACAGCCTGGGCAATATTTGTAATTTAGTGAGACCTTATTTCAAAATAAGAATATAAAAATGTACCAAGGATCAGATCAGTGTGAAGGTCCTGGTTTCAATCCTTTCATGGCTTGCATCTAGATGTCTCCCTAAAGCCTCATGTAATCATAGATGGGGCTTTCCAGAAGTGGTTGGACCTAGGGTGTGTGATGCTGGGATCAAGGATATGATGTTGGAATTGATTTGTGGTGCAATGCTAGGATTAAAGTGACCTGGCCTGGATGGAACATAAAGGAGAGAGAGAGGGCTGCTGTTACTGCTTACTGCTGGCCACTCGCTGCTTGCTACTTCGCAGCTGGCTGCCCTCTGCTGCCTACCCTGCCATGGACTGTTTCTGCCCTGTGATGCCCCTGTGCCATGCCAACCTGCCTTGGAGCCAGCTGACTACAGACTGAAACCTGAGTTTCAGTTAGGCTGAGCAGAAATAAACCTTTCCTCCTTTAACTTTAGGTGTTGGGTATTTTGTCTCAGCATCAAGGAAAGTAACTAAGACCAATCCCCAGGACTCAAAAAAGTCAGTCTTTGAGGAAAAAAGAAAAAAAAAAAAAGAAAAAACAAAGATAAAGTTAACAAAATGGTTGTAAAATGAAATAAACTAGTTCTACTAACTCTAGTCACAATCCCCTGCACTCTTTAGAGATCTTAGAGATGTATTCCTCTTTGTGGTGTTGATCATTGTATGCTTCTGATCCTGGTGAGTTCTGGGTGGCTCTCGGGCATCTTTGATGTTCTGGGATGTCATAGTATGAAGATCAGTGTGATCTGTCCTCTACCCACTTGTCCTGGATGTGCCGCATATATGCCTCACCCCAGCTCTGCCCTTGAGAAACCCAGTCCCATGCTACGAAGGAATTACTGTCATTTCTGCCTGTGTACAATGCCTCAGACTGGCTGCTGGAGGTGAGTTTTCCATGAAGGCAGTAACTGGGCATCCATTTTTGAAGCGCCTACTGTGTTCTAGGCTCTCTAGAGATCTACCAGGGACCAGCCCTGCCAAGTTCCCTCACTATTCATTCAGGGTGACTTTTAGGGTATCTCTGCCCACCCTAGGGGCAATCTGTGCTGCCCTCCCTGGATAACTCCCTTCATCTGTTCTCAGAGGGCAATGAGAAATTTCCTTAGCAAGTGTAGGGATGTCTCTAAAAGAGAAGCCTAGGAGTGAAGGGCACACTTAATCTCAGTCAGTAACCTTCACCTGGTCTTTGTGTCTGCAGAGTGCCTAGACCTGCGCTTAGTTGTTATCAGCAATCTTGATTTCATCTTCTCCAATATTTCCCTGAATTCAGGATCAGGTCTAATGCTGTGGACATAACAGAACCTCAGTGTTATGATTTGTGTCTAGATGTCCCCACAAAAGCCTCATGCAGTCTTAGGGCAGGCTTCTAGAAGTTTTGATTGATTCATGGTCCAATGCTGGGATTATGGGTGTGAGTACTATGCCCACCCTGGGGCACATCACCTGCATACAGTGTAAGTGAGGGAAAGAAGCTTGCTTTCTGTGCTCCTCCTTTTTCACTCTTGTAACTTTTGCTGTTTTCCACCACCATGAACTGTTGCCCATTACCATCTGCCCTGTAGACAGGTGAGTAGGGACTGAAATTTCCACAAACTGTGAGTTAAATAAAACTTTCCTCCTTAATTCTGGGCATCAGGAATTTTGTCTGAGCAATGAGAGAAAAGTAATGAAGACATTCAGCAAATGATTAAAATTCATTGTAAAGAATTGATTCAATTTTCCTTTCAAATCTCCCTACACAGGGTTTTGTATGGTTTTTGCTCAACATCAAGGGATTCGAGGCTTTGTGTTTAGTGTCACCTTTGGGCTTAAAGTGGGAAATAAGTCCCAAGGCCCACCATCAGAAGTTGCCAAGTCTCTGGCAGGAATAACAGGCTGAGCATGAAACAGTAGACAGGAATCATGGCAGGATAGTTCTTTGGACATGACACTTGTTGGAACCTGTAGCCAACAAGGCCCCCAGCCACTTGTGTTTGATAGTGTTTCCTGGTATCTATGGCTCCCCTTGTCTGTGTTCTTCAGTCTCCACTACTGTGCTAGTCACCTTTCCATTACTGGGACAAAGACAAAGCTACACCTGCAACTTAAAGGAGGAAAGATTTACTTTGGCTCAAAATTCCAGGAAGTTGAGTCCATGGTAAGCTGGCTCCAAGAGGAGATGTCATGGCAGAAGGATGTAGTGGACATAACTTGCTCAACTCACAGCCTCTGGGAAGCTGAGAGCAGGGAGAGTCACAATGAAACAGCCAGTGACCACATACCTGTAGTCTCCAAAACTCACATCCCCATGATCCACACAGACACACAGGAAATGTGTTTCACTTATCTCCAAAGTGTTTCTCACGCCAATCAGATTGAAAATTACAGTGAACTACAATAGCTTCCCCTGCTGATGCCTTAGCTCCTATTAGCCATGTTAAATCCACTGGCAATGAGCAAGGATGAGCCAATACAAACAAGGTGGTATCACCTGGATACACATAGACTAGATGTCACACTCAGTCTGCAGGTTCAGATCTGACACTGCTATTCTAAGGTCGTCCTCAGCACATGTACCATACATTTCTCCTAGTAGGGACGGAAGTCCCCCCAGTGCTATGGGGGCTGCTGTGGTGGCCATGACTTTGAGTTCAGGGCCATGCTTCCCTTGGGTGACTTCCAGTGGTGTATTAAGGCACATCAAGGTTACTGAGGCAGGCTTGATCCTATAAACCTCCTGGACCCTGAATTGCATGGTGGTTAAGATTTTCTTTTCTTTTTTTTTTTCCTCTCTTCTCTCCCAGTGCAGTGAGACTTCACTAGCACCCACCCTGTCTGGCCATCCTACCAGTTGCTCCCAGCAACTAACTAATAATTTCTCACACATATTTCTTCATGAAATGCTTGAATATTTAAATTCACCTAGATGTTCACTTTTCAGATCAATCTGTAACTCACCAACCCATGTCACACTCCAGTGTCTCTGTTTTAATCCATGTTTCTACCTCTCTGCTTTGTTTTATCTAGAAACTGTGGATTATCTTTAACTGTTCTTTCTCCTTTGTGCTCCACACTTAATGCACAGGAAACCCAAGTTGTGCCTCAGACTGTCACAAACCTTGCCCCCACATACTCTCTTCTCACAACCCTGATCATCAGTGTCTTTTGTTAGACACTGTCAGCCCCTTATCTACATGCTTTCATGTCTGGCCCCGTGCCACTAGCTAAGAACTAAATGTGGGTGCCCTTCCAAGTTCTCAGATGAAGATCCTAACCCCACATGTGATGGTGTCAGGAGGTGGGGCTTTGCAGAGGGGACTAGTTCATGTTAAAGCAGGATTTGTGCTCCTAAAAGAGACCGCACAGAGGTCCTCAATTGTTTTTCTGCCATGCAAGGACAAGACAACTGGCCATCTACAATCTAGAAAGAAGACCTTCTATAGAACCTGAGCTGGTTCCTCAAGCTCAGACTTCCAACTTCCAAACTGTAAGAAATCTTATTCACAAGCCCCTCAGCCCGTGTCACTTTGTCATAGCAACTGGGACAGACTAAAATGCCAACGAAAGTTGTGTTAAAGCACGGACAAATCTGTGGGAGCTGAGATGTTTGTGTTTCAGTTTTCTTTACTGCTTAATGTTGGATTACAATGTGATGATAAATCAAAGGTGAGATTGGACACATCAAAGAGGATGATAAAGGCCAGAAGGAATCTTTAGGTTTTTGTACAAGAACTCCTGTCTTTAGAGAAGACATATAGGAGGCAGAGAGAGTGGTGGATGGCACAGGGGCTTCAAATAGAGGCCTATGGAATGTGGTTTTTCTTTTTTTGAGGTTCTTCTGGGGTGCATTCCCAGAGAAGTTGTATATTAAGGTGGTACAATTACTCAGGTGGTATATATCCACCTTAATCTGCCTGCCACCTATCCATTGTCTTATATATTGGGGCTAGTGTTTAAATTAAAGCAAAGCACAGTGCTATGGAAAGGGGCACCTATAGGAAAGGTCAGAATTTAAGGGGAATGGGAAGGTTCAGAGGGGAGAAGAGTGTGCTTCTAGTCGGTTTCCAGGTACAATTTTTTCTGGGCTGAGTTTTCTGTAAGGCTCATTGGGTCCATTAGAAATAAACAGTGCGAATCAGTAAGCTGCAAACACCTGTGTCATGCGTACCTAACTATAGCTAATTTGCTGTTGATTAGTCTTTTATTCTAACCACTCTGAAACTGTCCCGTGTGTCTCATCATCATAGCCAAAGTGCACTGAAATCTTTTGTATTTTCAATGTCAAAGTTTAGCTTTTGGCCAAATCTACGGAAGAGATGGAAAGCCACATTAGGAAAAATGGAATTAAAAAGAATCTAAGCTAGAGAATGCTGTTTCATTGAAAGGAAAAGAAAAGAAAAGAAAAGAAAGAAAAGAAAAGAAAGAAAAGCAAAGAAAGAAAAGAAAAGAAACAAAAGAAAAGAAAAGAAGTTTTTATGAGCATAGCCACCTTCAGCAGAAAATTTGTGGTTGATGTCCCTCTGAATTTATCAGCACTGAGACTAACAAGATTTTGTTTTAAACAGCATCCCTGCTCAGAACTAGCATTGCAGGTCTCAAAGTATATCCTGAAAGGAAGAAAAGGTTATATTCTTTATATTGACACTACAAATGAGCTTGTAAATTAGTGGTTTTCAATGAAATTTGCTTTGAAGAAAGCTTCAAGTCTTTTGTGTGAAATGTTACAGAGTACACATATGTATCTAAATTTATGGAAGTAAAGTAATGTTTAAATTTAATCCCTCAGTGTAAACTGGACCTATTTATGTATGAAGTCTGTATATAATTGTAAGCATTTTCATTAACTTATTTCTAGGATTGCTTTTATTTATTTGTTTGTTTGGTACAGGCTCTCACTATGCAGCTTGGCCTTGTAGTGGTCCTACTGTCTCAGCCTCCCCATTGCTGGGATTATAGGTGTGTGTCCCCAGTGCCTAGTTTTGTTGGCCAGCACAGCATGTCTGTGGTTCCTGGGCTGGCACGGCATGCAGTACCAGGGATTGAATAGGATCCTTGTGCTTCCAGGCAGGCATGTAGAATGCTGAGCTATCTCCCCAGGCTCTCTAGGATTACCTTATAATATTCCTGCTTTTAAAAATAGAAAATTCATAATAATTTAACCTTTTTAGAGGAATAAAGTTGCCCGTGTGGATATCAATTAATATCCTAGAAAGTAATTGTGAAGTAATTCCTGTTGGGTTAATAAACTGGTCAGAATGATTCATACTTATCTGAGTGCCCCAGATGACCTGAATCCCTGGGATTCACAGCCTCAGTCTCTATTCATTGTCACCTGCCAGCTTCCCTGGTTTCAAGTATAATTTTACTTTCTTATGCCATGTCTCCTAACCTAAAGTGCATTTCTTTTTAATGTCTTATTGTATAAATTTTCTAAGAAGTGATGTTTTCTAACATGTAGAATGCTAGATTATTTGACTTCGTTCTGGTTGGAGAGTGCGGGCAGGGAGAGGAAAGGGAAGTCCATTATATAAGTCCTTATGTTCCTGTATAAGAAAGCATAAGACTTAGTGAATGATACATTCTTTGCTGCATAAAAGATCTTACTCTTTTTGTTACGTCTTTTTGAGACAGGGTCTCATTATACAGTTCAGGATGGCCCTAAGCTCACTTTGTAGCCCAGGCTGGTCTTGAACTTGCAAAGATCCTCCTGCCTCTCTGCCTCCTGAGTGTTGGGATTACATGCGTGTGCCCTCATGCCCAGAAAAAGACCTTATTCCTAACACTGAACTCTTCGCTGGGGGTTAATACTTGAGATGTTGCTATTCAGTAGGTGAGATGGGTATAGAATTCTCCTTTACACTAAAAGTGGATGCTTTTAGGCTAGTTTGCTCACTTTTCACAAGTTAATTGTAAAAATCATAATTAAGTCATTTACAAGTAATGTACTTTCGTGTAAAATTATTTGTAAAGTTATTCCTAATGCGTAGCCATTCTGCTAGAGAATGCTGAGGATTTTTTCTCTATGAGATGAGGTGGAGGCATTAACACAGGCCAGAAAAAATAAAACAAACTTACTAAAAAGTAAGATGTTTTAGGGAGAAAAAAATCAGAAACTATTTTATTTCCTAAAGCAATGCTGTCCATTTTTTCCTATAGCAAAGATTCGTAGGAAGTTTAGAGTTTCTTTAACTCAGTGATGGTAAATCCCTCAATATTATATTCTTTAGTAACACACACCTTCGAAGAAGGCAGGCTTGTGAAAAGTTCAAAAGGAGGTTTTCAGATTCAGTATCTCCAGGTGGTAAATTTCTTCAGATCTAGATTTTCAAAACAAAAAAATTGAAAGCAGCAAAAAGTTATTAATCAAAGCTCAATGGCACATCTCAACTTCAATAAGTTGTTTCTAGTAGAACCACAAATTTTAATTAATGGCTTGTTCATGGCAAATTGGAAGCAAGATTTCAGCCTTGGGAAAAAAAAAAAAACAAAGAAGCACTTAGAGACTGTGAAAAAACCATATCATCCTTCCTTTAAATGTTTCCTTCTTTTTAAAAAGAACTAAAGAAGAAACATTTTCTTTTCTTCATATTAAAAATATTTCAAGTAATTTCATTCCTACTCTCTTGGCCTTGGACAGATTGTGGAGATAATAATCTGTATTTTATAAGCACCACAATCCATCTCACCTGGGAAAATACAAATTACTGAACATTTCCTTTTTATAAATCTCTTGAGGGTCCAACAGAATGTGCCATCTCCCTTGCTAGAAGCTGTTACCGAGGAACAGAATTCAGACAGTCATGAAGGAATGAAATGCAATATGTCCTAGAAACTAAGTTCAAGGCTTTAGAATTCCAGAGTCAAAGAGCCAAAATGAGAATATCCTTTGATAAGCAAACATGGACTGACCAAGAGAAAATCTGGGGCCTTCCTTGGAAATCTAGAGGTACAATCTTTATTGTTGTCCGTGGGCCTATCTTCTGAAGGTCTGATGATCTCATTCCATCATTTTCAACATAGGAAATAATCACCTGAAAGTAACTTTTAGCTTAAACGTAAAGTCAGTTGTGATGATCCTTACTGACTGGCCTTGTCTTGTGGAAGTCTCCTTGTCCAGGAGGTCTAAGGAGCATCTTTGTCCAAGTCAGAGCCCTGTTTTGAACCCTAATGGCACCACAAACCCACGCTGGGTTGTCAGCACTTTCAAGTATGGGCCTCAGATGTAATTAAAGGAAACCATTTTTGTGTTGTGTACTTTGAACTAATCTCTTTGTGGGGCATCTATTGTTTCCAATTCAGCTGTCAGTACTGTCACCCTGTGAAACTAACTGAGGTTCTACTTCTCTGTCAAAAGTGCCATGATGTTAGTCAAGTGGGGAGGAAAAGTCCTTTAGAGACTGCTTTTTCTTCCAGACACTGTGGTTCTGTTCAATTGAATTCACTCAAGTTGTGGTTAACATAAACACTACAGAGAGTATGACATGTCAAATTAGCAGCTTTGCAAATCTCCTGTTAATTGTCAGCCTAATTAAAAAATTGCTAATTATAATGTTTATAACTTCAAATAACTGTTCAGCTATAAAGTACAGCCTGTCAGGTGTAAACAGGGGACTAGAAGGAAAAAAATCAATCGACATCTGTTAATTTATCAGTAGCGGTACACCAAATTGAAAAATGGATTGCCTATTGCACTGTAAATCTACATTATGATAAAAGACCAATTCATTAAACACCTGCTTAATAAATGATAATGGCCATCTTTACTAGCTTGCCCCAGGGTATATCTGCTTATCAAATTCCCATCCTGTCTAGGAACAGAAGTAAGTCAAATTCCAGTCACACAGGCAGAATACAAGACCCCCTGCAACTCTGTTAAAGAGAAATATTCAACAGTTGGTGCTACACACAATTAAAAGGAAAGAAACAAAATGAAACAATGAAAACAAAACAAAAACAGGAAACCTCACGAGGAAACTCAAATATTGTGCAAGCGCACAGATTGAAAACATAGTAATAAAAAGGTTTCCTGTCTCTGAAAGAATCCCAGAGGCCTGGCTCTTGCACCTTAGTATAATTCCTAAAACCTGCTAAATAGGTACTGTGTAACAAGAAGGTTGGAACATACACCATCAGTCTCTAAAGCACCTGTAATTCTGGTCTAAATTTCAGATCCTACACCAGCTCTGTAATTGCTCATCACATCTCTTTGACTTTACATTAGATCATATCACCCTGCTGTTTCGTAATGTATCCAACTTACTGGGCCAGTAAGTCTATATCTCGTAACTTTTTCTTTCCTGAAATGAGATGAGACGAGGTAAGATGACTTCAGGTAAGGAAGAAAGGGATGACCTATAAGACATTGGCCATCCGGGACCTGGTAAACATGGAAAATCATCATACCCCTAACCAGGATGTGCAGGAGAGAAAATGTGACAGATTATAAAACTCAGAGAAAGGGACTCAAATAGGGGTAAAAAAGTAAGTATCCAACTTACTTTTGTGACTTCTGAGGGTAGAGCCCTGTTTAGCTGATCTTCCTCTATCACCATTACTGCCAGCAGAGAGAAAGAAGCTAAAGAGAAGCTCCATATTCTCTCAGCTCTTGCATCTTGTCCTCTTAGAACACAATCAAAGCACAACTACTTTTCTCCAGAAGTTGTAGGTAAAGTAATGCAGAGGTGTTAATAAGCACCAGTTTGATTCAACAAACATTTATTGACTTGATTCAACAAACATTTATTGAAGATTTATATCATGCCAAGAATTATATTGAGATGAGTGAAACAGAAAGAGTTACAAAGGTGCAATTCTTGAGAAATTTACAGAATAGCAGACCAGACATCTAGAACTGAACTTGGACTAGCAGTCAGCTGGGTCTACTCATACAAAGAATAGTAAAGACCTACTGCAAGATTCTTGACCAGGGCTCAGTAGCCCACTGGATTTCACACTACCAGCTAGAACAAAATTCACCATCTCCAAACCTGGACTGGTTGATTCATCTCATTATTACATTTCCCCAGTGCTTTCTGGATCCATTTTCTGGGTCTGATTTATCATATGAGCAGGTACAGCAAATGAGTACAGTCCAAACTGGGAACTGGCATGTGAAGGAGTTTCATCTGCCCATACCTGCCTTGACTGGTGCCCTTGGGTTTTGATTCTGTGATGTTTGAATTTTATATTTAAGACCTCAGATTATATTTACTCTCTCTTTCCTTCCAGAGTATGTTTAATCATATCCCACCACCCTATTTGAGTCCCTTTCTCTGAGTTTTATAATCTGTCACATTTTCTCTCCTGCACATCCTGGTTAGGGGTATGATGATTTTCCATGTTTACCAGGTCACGGATGGCCAATGTTTTATAGGTCATCCCTTTCTTCCTTACCTGAAGTCATCTTACCTCGTCTCATCTCATTTCAGGAAAGAAAAGTTACGAGATATCGACTTACTGGCCCAGGTTCTTTATTGCTTTTATTTTACTGGATGGCTTCATGTTTATCCTTGCCAGTCTGAAGAAAGAATGGTGTAGGATGGCTCACTGCAAGAACAAGAAATGCAGCAAGGATAAGAAGAGCCCAAATCCCAGCTGAGAGAGGCAGTGGAAATGAGTCTGCATAAAATTGGCATTGAGCAGAGGGAAGGCTCGGAGAAGAGCTCACGTTCACTGAGTGAATATGTGCTAGAAGTAAAGTGCCTATGGTCATCTTTCAGAACAATTTTCATATAACATTACCATCATTCCTACTGAATAGATGAGAGGCATTTATACTTACAAACTTTCCCCACATCTCCCAAGTAGAAAGGAACAGAGAAATGATAGCAACACAAGCCTCTCATGCCCTAAAACCTTTCCTCTAGTTCCATCACCTTGCACTGCTACTGAAAAAGTGGAAGAAAACAGGCCAAGAGAAGTGAATCAGGCTGAAGAAAGAGAAAGTGATCGTATCAGGGCAGCATTAGATGGATTAACACATAATGCCCAGGTTACAGAGCTCCAGGTCCAGATAGAAATGAGAAGAATTTGGGTGGCCTCTAGAAGCCAGCACTCCCTCTCAGATGACAGCAAAGAAAGGCGGCCTCAGGCCTACAGCCTCAGGGAAATTAATTCAGCCACCACTTTGAGCTGGCACCTCCCTAGCTCCTTATGGAGCCTCCCCAACCCTCACTTTTGACCTCAGTTTTGGGAATGCAGAGCATCCATCCCAAGACTACACTTCTGAACCAGGAAATGGTGAGGCATAAGTGACATTTTAAGCCAGTGCAATTGTGGTGACTCTGTTATAGCTATGGGAGCTACACATGCTTCTGTCTTACTCAAGGAGCTGTTGAGCCTGGATGATGCTCCTCAGAACAACTTGGGCTTTGTAACCAATTATAGCCCTTTTAAATCCATTGCTTCTAGGGCTCAAAGAAGAAAGCCAGCATGGGAAGAATCACAGGCTACCAAGAAATTCTTCCATAGAAAGGAATCACAGAACTTCTGCTCATTTTTTTACAGATAAGAAATCATGTGATCACTGCATAGAAGGGATGCTGGGAAATGAGGTCCCTCAGATGATCACCCCTAGCACTGACTACTCTGTTGGGAGAACACACGATTCCTAATACTGTCCCTATTGTGGTTATATACTGATCAGAAATCTTCACACACAAGCATTTAAGTGTGGCACGGCACCAGACTGTAGGTACAAAATCTCTGTGTACAGGTATATTCTATAGTGAGGCTGAATTTAAGTCCCTATAGTATGTATGCAATGACTTGTAATGCTTGTTTTAATTATTTGAAACATTGCTTAATACATTATTATACCACTTAATTAAAATGTTTTTGTCTTAGTTACTTTTTACTCGTTGCTGGGACAAATACCGGACACTCAGAATGAAGGAAGGAAAGGTTTATTTAGCTCACAGTTACTGGAGGGTTCAGTCCATGTTCCGCTGGCTCGAAGGCAGAGGACAGCAGTTCATGCAGCAGAAAACAATGAAGAGCAGAGGAGGAGCAGCAGCTGCAGCGGCGTCCATCAAGTCTCTCTCTTCCGTCTGCGCTGACTGCGACCAGCGCTCCACAGTAAAGATCGGAGCTCCTCCAAATTGGCTCCGCTGCGAAGGTCAAGCTCCTCCAAAGACTGAGACTTCTCCACCAGAGCGGGGCAGGGCAGCAGGAAACCAGGCAGGGCGGCTTCCTGCCTTTCTCAATTCCTGGGCCCTGCCCACCTGAAGGGCGAGGCCCCCACGCTGCCGGAGCTGATTCAGCGAAGTTGACACACTATATCAACTAATACAGTTTTAAATGAATGGACTGTTATTAGAGCAGCTTTAAGTTTACTAAAAAATTGAGCAGAAATTACACAAAGTCCCTATATACCTTCTCCCCTGGCACATAGTTCCCTAATTATTCAAATTATTCATCAATGTGATTCATCTGTTATGAGTAAGGAAGGAATATTGAGGCCTTATTGTTAACTAAATTTATACTTTGACTTGTTCTTTTTATTATATATTTCTATGGATTTAACAGATGCTGTCTATGATTACAGTGCCTCATAAAATATATTTATTCTCCTAAATCATGTATTCCTCTTACACATAGTTCTTTTTCAACCTCTGAGAGCCCCTAATGTTTTTACTTTTTCTATAGTTTTACCTTTCTAGAATGGCTACCTTTGGAATTACTTAAGTAGCCTGTCCAGATTGTCTTAACTTCATAACGTACATTTAAGTTACCTCCATACCTTTTAGTGGCTTTGATAGTTTCTTTTTAGTGCTAAATAACATTGCATTGTCTCAAAGTACAGCAATGAATTTATCTATTCACCCACTGAAGAGCATCTTGTTTTCTGACAAGTTTGACAATTATGAATAAAGCTGCTGCAAATATTCATGATTAAAATTTTGTGTAGACAGAACTTTAAACTCATTTGGGTCTAAATCAATGAGCATGATTGCAGTAGTAAGCTACGATTATGTATGATTTGGTAGGAGACTTCCAAACTTATGGCTGTACAATTCTGCGCTCCTACTAGCCATTATTAGCCTATATGAAACCTGTAGCATGTGGGCCACAGCAGACACTCAGAGCCCTCTCTGTTCGTACCCAGTGAGTCAAAGTCACCCCAGGGAACCAAATCACCCCAGCATCTTACCATCAGCGAAGCATTCAGATTTAACATTAGTATGGGAATGTGGTGATAAATAAATGGGTTTGGGGTTGCAGTTTGGGCACTTGGTCCCTAAAACATTTGCCATTGCTAACCTACACAATACTGTGACTAGCTCTTCCTTTTTAAGAGATTTCACGGTTCAGAGACCTGCATTTTACTAATAACATTTCAATTAGTTGATAGAGTTACCATCCATTCTGTGCATGCCATATGCTACATACTTTATATTTATATTCTTATTTAATCACCTCAATGACTTGATAGATATGTACTATTATCTCTCTCTTGGTGATAAGAAACCCAAGACTGGGAAGGTTAAGTAACCTTCCAAAGATCACAGTCAGCAAAGAGCAAGAGAAGAAGCTGAAACTCAAATTTGGCTGACTCGGAAGACTGTGTTCTTTCACCCCGTGGCACTTTCTCTCTATCACATCCCATTACTTATATTCTGAAATGCCTTCTAAAGCATTGTCAAGGGTAGTTCTATGCCTAGCTGAATTGCATGGGCCATACTGCTTAGAATGAGTGGGGAGAATAAATATAAAAAAGATAATAGATTACATTTGGAATATCACAAAGCTCAAAGGAAAAAAAAATCGTGAAATGCAAAGTGTGTCACATGTACACCTTCACCAGAGGCAAGATGGAAGGATCCTCTGTATTTTGTCACTAAAATCACTAGCATTATCAGAACTTCTTCTATTAAGAATTTGTCTTTTCCCACAGGAAGTAGTGGAGCCATAATTAAGAAAGAAGAAAAAAGCTTAGGTCATTGCTGACTTCCAACTTCAACATCTTTAATTTTGGTTATTTCCCCTGGCTCCTTTGCTTATTGCCCTAGATCTTTCCTTAATATTTAAGGCTTTGCATAACAGTTAATATAAAACCTCCACGATCATGCCAAGATAATTCAAAAAGCATATCTAGTGGGGATTGTGTGCTGACTGTTTGGCCATAAAGAGTGCTGTAGAAACAGACAATGAGGTTAGTGTGTGGGAACGTTTTTTCATTGAGGGAAAGAAAGCACATTTGCAATCACACCTAGCTTAGGAGAAATGAACAAAACTTGGAGATGAACTGGAAAAGCACTTTCTGTTTCCCATGAGCCAAATGAAGCTCAAGAGATCTGCTCACGTGGCCCAGTGCCTCACCTCCAGGTGGACAGGGTGGTGGTGGCACCTGATCACTGGGCTGTAGTACAGAGCTCTTGAACTGCACTCTATACTGAGAAGGGATCCCTGCTGACTAGAGAAAAGGTCAGCAGCTAGAAAACGGAGCAGAGAAGTCAAGGCCCTCTATCTAAAGGATATAAAAAAATTCATGAATGGAAGGTGGTTGTGCTGGGTGTGGATTTCTGTGGGGGGGAGTTGGACATGTCCCTCAGAAATCATAATCTCAGAAATGTTGCTCTTCTATGCAAGTCGGATTTCCAATAAGTCTTAAATGAGCAATGCTGACAATCCTGAAGGCTTCTGAGATTTTCAAAACCTCAGTTTTTTTTGTTTGTTTTTTGATCAAACTTGTAGACCCAGAGCAAAGGAGAGTGAGAGTGTCAGGAATCAGGTACTCAGGGACAAACAGCTCGACCTGCATGAAACACTAAAGTAGAGTGCCATGAACTGTACTTGGCTGGGCAGCAGTGGAATCTCAAGGCTGAGAAGACATGTTGTACAGGGTGGATAGGAAGCTGGTTCAAACCACTCATTACATAGCATTCAATAATCTACTAATCGAGGAAACTACGCATCTGTAGAATATCATAGAAGACTTCCAGAAGGATTCAGGGCAGTGTACAACAGAGAGGGAGAGGAAGACACACTGAAGGAGCAAAAGTGCATGAAAGAAATATGAAGAACTTTCTTAAACTGCAAAGCTCTAAAGGCAAGTAGAGGTCCATTTGGCTTATATATCTGGACAGTTTAGTTATAGTCTTTTATGCCTTTGTCTTTCTTAGCTCCAGGTAAGTCAATATCTGCAGGGTTAGAGCCTAACAGTGGCAGTTTTTACATTCTACACATAGTGGTTCCTACGACCAGAGAGGTCTTTATTGTGTGACAGAATTAGTCTGTATTCTCTGGATCAGATTTCACTTAGAAAAGTTGATAGACGCTTTCCATTGTGAACAACATGATGAACAGTTCTTTCACAACTTTCTATAGCCTGTTCTGCTGTGTGTATCCAGCTTCTTCCTTTGGTGTAATGTGCATCCTTCATTCCAGGGATAATTTCAAATGTTATATAAGAAGAAACAGTCTCCTCTATATTCAGTTTCCAAGCATTTATTCCAATCCCATGCTTTAGTTTCATTGTTCTGTTGCACAAAAGCATCTGAACAGTAGAAATATAAAAAGACGTAGTCTATTAATAAGGTCCCATTATTTCTAACTAGTCAGAATAGTTATTACTGAAAGAGCCAAGAAGTGCTGGCAAGTCAGCAGAGAAAGCAAAACACTCATGTGCTGTTGGTGGTAAGGTAAACAAATATAGCCACTATGAAAGAATGAATGCAGCTTCCTCAAAAAAAATTTAAAAAAGAAAAAGGAAATATAATTATCTTATTATCCAATTGTCCTACTTATGGGCTTATATCCAAAGGTAATGGGATCAATATTATCAAAGTGAACCTGCTCTCTAATGTTCACTAGAGGCACTAGACACAATGGCCAAAACATGGAATCAGTAAAAGTACTCAGCAGCCGTTGAATGAAAAATGGAAGTGTGATATGTTTCTCTAACAGCTAAGAAATAAAAATATGATTGAAAAAATATAGAGTAGAATCATTAGTGGAAGCTAGGAAGGAGAGAAAGAAAAGGGAGTAGAGAGGTCAGATAACAGTACTAAAATGCAGTTAGGAGAAATGAAATTCTTAATGTTCTGCAGTGCAGTAGAGTGAGTATAGATTATAACAATGTAGTACATATTTTATAAGGAACTAGAGAAGGAAAATGTAGTTTCTCCACACAAATGATAAATATTTAAGGAAATGGAAATGCAAGTCACACTGATTTGATCATCATATATTGTATGCATGTATCAAAGTATCACACTGTATCCCTAAAATAAGTGTAACTGTTACATGCTATTTTTTTTTAAACCATAGCCTTGCAAGAGGACCAACACTTAATGCCACCAGCCTGAAAAAACCCTGTTAGAATTATTTGACATTATGTGTTCAGCAAATTGAGATAGGTCAAGGATTTTGCAGACCTAACTGCTAAAAGATTACATGACAATTTTTAGAAAACAAATATGAATTGAGATACTCTCAGAATTTTTGTAGATTCTGAAATGGTTCTTAAAATAAGCTAGTAAAATGTTTTAGTTGTTGTTAAGAAATTAACATCTGCATTATTAGTTATATTTATAGAATACTTTTATTAGTTATATTTTAGGAAATGTTTTTCATTTAATTGGTACGTTTGTGTGAGAAAATATTTCCCCAGTTTGTCTCAAATAGAATCCAATCTGAAGCCAAAAGCTCAATGATCTCGTCTTACAGAAAGCCCACAGTGATGAAGTAAGTGCTAACTTCTAATTTCTATTTATCTAGATTTTAAGGACTGCAGAGACACTCAAATTTGCTGTTTAACTCAGACTCATATATCATATAAGTAAAATTATGCTTCAAATTACAAGTGAGGTTCTTTGTAAACATCTTTCCTAATAAAATATATTTTCACTTGGGAGACAATACCAGAGTTTGTTCAAAGAAAATAAGTCATGCATTTATAAACAGCAATTGCTGAAAAGGAGTGAATGAAGCAATTTTCTGATCTGCAGTGGAACTGAGAACCATCCTTGTTTTCACAGCTGAATATTCAAAGGGATATTTACCATAATTGGAGGACACTTGACAGTTTAAGTAGCCCTCACTTAGCAAGCTTCAAAATAGGGCCTAAATTATTTGTTGCAAGCCGTTAGATAAACAAGAAGAGTGCTTCTCAATTGTCCTAAAAAGCCACAAATTAGTAGAATTTCTGAATTATCTCTAGTGATTTCTAAATGTAATGATAAAATTCTGATTTTTTTTTCTGATTTTTATTTATTAGTCCTCTTGAACTTCACCAGAGCTATCTTTAAAGTTTAAAAACCCTTTCTAAATCCAATCCCATCTGTACATATAAACGCTAACCCTAATAGGTGAATTGAGCCCTGCTTGAGTGACCCTATTTCTCCAGGTTGGGCTAGAACCTCAGGTGCATTGTCCCTTTTGACAAAGATGCCCTTCTTGACAAAAACTAGTTGGCATCCTACAGGCTTTGTCTGGACTAGGTCTTGTGCTTGGCCTGCCAGGGCCAATTTTAGCAGTGATCCTGCTAAGCTACTTGATTGTGAACTGTCCCCCACCATGATAACATCCAAGATTATCTTCGTGATTTTCCATCTATCCATCCCCCATCTCAGCATTTGGCATCATAAAGCTTCACTGGTCCTAGTGGTCAGAGTGGCTTCCATCTTTCTCTCCTACTGCAATGACTTTGAATAAAGTTCATCTTGACTACGTTGCCTGATGTAATTTTTCTTTTACATAGTCTATTAGAACTCAGGCATGTGGCAATTTTACTTTTCCAGAAATGGTGCTGTAAGGGGCATCTGATGAGTCACAGTGAGCTGCTCAAATGTTAGATGCTGATGCCTGTGCTGCTAGTTCATTAGAAAGCTCCTCAGATATGAGTTCAGAAACAACCTGCCAATATTTTAAATAAACATCTAAAAAACTTGAATCTTGGTTTTTAAATTCTCAACACACTCAAACTAACCATTTAGGAGTAGTAAAGGGATTAGTATGCACCCCAATAGTAAGAAAAAGTGCCTGTCAGAGATGATGCCAGGACAAAAAAATGAAATAGCTAATAGCAATTCCGTCCATATAATGCAAGATCAAATATTTTCAAAATTTGAGAAGGCCCCAGTGTATGCTGTTTTGCCACAACTTGTGATAACTGATTTTCATAATGACAAGTTTGGGTCTCAAAGCAAAAATTTATATATATATATATATATATATATATATTTCATGTAGTTTTAAAGTATATTTGAAATACACTTTAATATCTTAGAGTTTTAATTTTTAAAATAAAAGTTTCCCCATTTTCCTTGTTGAGGAACATTTCTGTTACATTGACATTGATCTGTTTTCTGTGTGATCCTCATGGAAGGCAGTGATGGTGGAGCAAGTAGTGCAGTGGAGGCTTTATGAAGAAAGCTGAATTCTATCCAGCATCAAGCCTGGTGATGGTAGGGCGAGGGTGTGAACATATGCTGCATGCTGTGCAACGTGTGTGCACCTTGGTCTTGGATGCAGGCTGAACTAGTGGATAAATAAATGTCTCCCAAAGAAGTCTTCCTGTCTTTCTCCTCAACTCCTCTTCCTTCTATGTAGAACACCATGCTTAGTGTCTCACCAGGAAGAGCTCTAGCATCTGCAAACCTTGCCCCCCTATTTTCTTTCAACCTTGGAAACGTGCATTTTCTCCTGCTTGTTTTCTACTTCCATGTAAATTCCAAAACTACAGGGAGGCCAGTCATGCCTATGGGGGTCCACAGAAGCTGAGCTGTCTAGATGAGGACTGGTCAACTCCCATGGGCATCACAGAGGGTAATGTCCTTTTATAGGCATCAGAGAAATTCTGAAACTAGCTATATAGAGCTTTAGAGAACTCCTGAGTGAAAAGTCTACATTTATCTTCAAAGATGTGTTTATATCAATTCCAAGAAGGAAATGACAGTCTCAGAGACAGCTGGAGGCACAGGACCAGTTACATTAGGGGAGCTGCAAGACACACACACACACACACACACACACATTCACCTTTTGTGACAGAAACAGATATCTTAGACACACACACACACACACACATACACACACACACAGACATACACATGCACAGACATCAAAAGAAACCATTGCACAAGAGTACAGGGTCTGGGCCAGGGAGATGGCTCAGTAGGATAAGCACTTGACTGGTAAACGCAAGGATCTGAGTTCAATCGGCAGTTCCGCAAAAAAAAAAAAAAAAAAAGAGTACAGCGGCTCACTAATCACCAACCTGGCAATGCCTCACATTCCAGAGGATCAGAGATCTAGTAAGTTTCTGAGGTTCCAACAAGGATGATGTGACCATATGGAACTCTCTGCACTAAAGATTTAAAGTATTTGGATAAATGTATTTTTAATTTACTTGTATTAAATCTTTTTTCTCTGTTAATATTCAAAAATTTTGGGTAGAGTGTTAATACTAGTTGTTTCATGAAAAGATAAAAAGTTTGGCCAGCTAGCATGGTAGCCCCTATCTCTGTGCAGAGACTTAAAAGGTAACCATATAGGCTACTCCAAGTGGAAGAGGACCCCTCCCCCAACCCTGAGAGGGACCTGGAAGCTCAGTGAGGGCCTGAATCCAGAGCATGTGATCAGCAGAGCCACAGCACGCTGGGCCTTCAGTGGCATTCACAAGTGTATCTTCACTTCTCCATGCTCTTGTCTCCTCTAGTTTAACTCAGAGACATAAATGTTATCTCACTGTTTAAAAATGATATGTGGAAGGTTTTGCATAGCTGATTTTGGAAGACGTTTTCCCTCATGCACCTTGAATTTTAGAAGTAAAGTAGCATCATCTTTCTCCGAGATTGAACATGTGCCTTTGGAAAAATGAATCCATTAGCAGGTGGATTTTGACTTGGGCACATTGTTTTTAAACATTTTAGAAGGCTAGTTTAAAAATCAAGGATTTTAACATTACAATCAGATTAAAGTATTACCTTCCCATGGGGTGGAAAATCAGCTGTCTTTCTTGGCGCTACGGCTGGCAAATATGATGCCAGCAGTGTTGCTGTCCATGGTACCCAAGATCTTCCACCTAATTAGTATGACATCTGCCCTGCTTTGACCCTTCCTGCAGTCTGCCTGGTGGCTGGATACAAGGCATTTGTAACTGCTCACAACGTTCAGTGATTTTCACTGTGCCTTACAGTGCTGAGGCTCAGCAAAGCGGTAACTCCATAAATACACACAGAGCATAAGTGCAGAGCCAGGGCCAGACTTCAGATTCCTGAGCTGCCTGGGCTGTTTTTGCTTCTTGTCATGTATCACTTGATTTTGTAAGACAGTGATTACAAGCCTGTGCTTAGGATGTCTGCAAGAACCCTGACAAGGAATTCTTTCAGACAATGGGAAATTCAGACGCTGGGAAGGGGTGGAGGAGGCAGAAAGTCGGTGTCATAGATAAATGTGAATTGCATTTATTACATGTCTACTGAGTGAGTCAGCTACACACCTTTTTCTTATTTTGATTTTAAAATGGAAGTTCAAATTCTTTATATGAAAGACAAAAAGGTCAGATACAGGTAATTTTATCTTCCTGCCACACATCACTTTTCAAATATAATTTCTAGTCCCGCTGTATGTTCTTACATCCTCCTCTTGTTGTTTCTTCTCTGAATGACTGAGGCTTTTGCTGGGGTGATGAGAACAGAAAGAAATGGTTGTCTTCTTGTGCTCATCTCATTCTCCTGTCTGTGTTAAGAATTGTGAAAATTTGTGATCTATTCTTATCCTCCTTCACATTTTGCTAGGTCTTCTAAACCTTATGAGAACTCCTTTACCATGGCTTTTCTTGGGAGAGGATACATACGTGGTCTTATTGTGTTTTTATGAAACTGATAATACTGGTTAATGCCAACCCAGATGATGCACAGATTTTATTTATTGTCAAGTTGGAGATATTTATAATGAGCTGCCCTGTGCAACTGCTTTCATCCTTCCAGCAGCACATGTTGTGAACTTATTTGCAAGTTCAGAGGTTGGATTCTTGATGCTGAATCACAACAAATCATACTTTGCCCATTCAGGCATCATGGTTATAGCTTAGAATTCTTACTCACCAAACTGGTCTTTTAGTAACACCTTTGCTTTTTATTCATATACTGATCCTGTACACCAACTTGGGATCCAGACCCAATATACTCTATAAAAAACAGTATATGGAGTAGATGAGGGCCAGTAGGTTCCCTGATCCATTCACTGTCTTTTCCCTCCTTATTGCCCTCCTGTATAGAACTAAGACTACTTGCTCGACCCTTCTTTGCACCTAAGGGTTCTTGTTTTATGCAGGTTGCCACAGGGCAATGTGCAGATCACCCAGCGAGACTCTGGGAGGCTGTGGAGCTACCCAGTTTCCTGACTGTTTGGCAGTGTGCACAGCTGAAGATCCACCATGAAAAATGAAAGGCAGGGTCAGGAGGTGACACAGCAGGAAGAGAGAACCTGAGATCTCCTGACCTTCCAGGGGCTTTTATCTACTCTGGTACATTACCCCTCTACTTGTTTTTCTTTTTTTTGGTAAGGGTCTACAGGGTGTTCAGGGTCTCACTACTAGATCAGAGGTGTAGTGATCCACCTGTTTATAGCCTCCCAAGAGCTGGGATTACAGGCACATGCCACCATGCCCAGTCTCAGTTGCTGTCTCAGCATGCCCCGGGGGCAGAGCCAGCACATTGGGCCTGGGGATCGAAACTCTGGCCCATGCTCCTGCTTACAGGTGCTTTAATCCACTGAGCTATTTGGCTTGCCTCTTTTGCCCCTCCATTTTTTTGATAGTCCTGGGGATTGAACTCAGGACCTTGCACTTGTCAGGCAAGAGCTTATTCTACTGGGCTATCTCCCCAGCCATCCTCTACTTGTTAAACAGGTAATTAACTTCTCTCTTATTTTTGACACTTCTGTTTTGTTCTCTTCTACTTTTAGTGAGACTGAATCCTACATGATCTGAGGTTTATAGTAGATATTTCTTTTTAGTTTGCTTAAGTTATTATTTTATTGGTATATTTTAGGTATACATAATAACATTCATCATAGGGAATTTGCAACTGTGCATGATGCAATTAGCTTCTTTTCCCATTCTGCTCCCTTCCCTTCAACCTCTCTTCTCCTCCTTATTTACTTGAATGTGTGGCTTTAATTGCTTCAAAATTACCAACAAACTGCAGGCATAACACTAAGCAGAGAGAGGCAAACACAGTCTTGTCCGGAAGGAGGGTTTGGCCCCCACAGGTGACGCACACTTTCTCCCCATGGGCATCACCTGCTCCCTTCTGCTCTGCTCTGTGTTACAGGCCTCTTCTCGCTTCTTCCTACTAATGAACATTCAGCAATTTTCAAATCTTGTTTCCTAGGTGGAATAAATATCTTATAGAAGTCAAATCGTTTTACAAATGAGGCAGCAAATGCTAGAAATGGGGAGTAATTACTCAGGGTGGCTCACAAATCAATGAAGGGAAAACATATTGTTAACCCTGGGATTTCATCTGCTACTCATCAGATTTTATCAGTTTCACTTTCAGGAGACTCTAGCAGACAGAACACAGAGTCAGAATGAATGAAATGTCTGTTTCTGTCTGAAACTGGGATGGTTGTTGAAGCAAACACATGACATCTCAGCTTCTTACAAATGTAACATCTTCCAGGGCTCATGATTCTGATCTGACTGTTGATGAATAACTTAAAAGTTTATAATCTTAGCATGGGGAGAACTCCCAATTTAAATTCCAAAAATAAAAATATCATAATGGCATATATATGAAAAATAAGTGACTTATTCTTACACACACAAAATCAAACACACACACTCACACACATTTTAACGCAAGCATGCAACTTACTATCAAAACCTAGGAGTTAGAATATCTTGAACAAATATTCAGCTTTCTTTTCTTAAGGGCAATATTTGCGAGCCTAACTCAAACAAGAAAAAGCGTGATGATGAACATTGCAAAATAATTCACTATTTAGCAGCAGTCACAGAAAAAGGTCACTTATAAATTATTACTGTAGGCTGATTTTTTTTCTACAAAAGATAGTAATGTAAGGAAAACATGAAAAGCTAAGATGAACACTATGAAGAAAGTTGATTTGTCAAGATAATGTACAGAAATGTTAAACCTATTTCACTGGTTGAATGTGTTCAGGTGTTGAAAAATTAGTGGCAAAGAGAATTCTGTGGTAAGCTCCCACTCAATTCTATCGCTCACATTCGTTGAGCACCAGCATTATGCAGGGCAAGACTGAAATTTTCAGACAGGATAGGAGGTTTGTCCTGGCTCAGCCACATCCAGGATGGGATCGAAAGCAAATTACGTCAGTTCTCTATGCTTTCATTCTCTCATTTGCAAAATAAGCAATAGCATCTACTTCATATAAAGGGTTAGCGAGAGAAGTAAATGAATTAATATTCATAAGCTACTTAGAATAATAAACATAAATATTTATTAAAGGTGAGAAATTTTTTTAAAAGTTAACAAAAAAATGTGTTAACAGATTTAATAAGGCTCAGTGAGGGAATCTTTAGTCTTTGTCATCAAATGAAGTTGAACGTTAGATGGGAAGGATGAGCAAAGGCATTTGGGAATAACCACATTGGCCACTTGCCCAGGAATGGTTTCTTAGGCTGAGTGCTTTCTGTGTTCACTTTCCCTTTCTTTGCTTCAGAACAAATGATTGTCTGAAAGATTCATGTTTTAAATCCTCCAGCCTCAGTGTTAGGGATTGGCAAGTACAGCGGCCTCTGCAGCTTCAGAATTGTAATTGCTGAGTACCTGAATTTCAGTGTGTTGCTTGCATGCATTTATGAGGCTGCATTGGCTTCCTGAGCATTCCTCGTTAGCATTTTGAAAGGTCTCAGTGGTATTCTTATCTAAATAACGTAGGCAAAAGAAAAGATGTTTACGTAGCCTCATGGGAAATTGTGACAGTCTTCACTCGATAATCTTCCTGAAAGGTGTTAGGCAAAAGCCTCAAGTTATTTGTGCCAAGCCCTTTGCCCACGTTGTGGTTGAGAAGGCCAAAGAGTATGTGCTGGTCTTTATTTCTAGCCTTGAAAACATAGTGATACATGTTCTCAATAGCATCAGTTCTAAAGGTCATTTTCCACTCACCAATCAACTGAAAGTATATAGAGGAGGCACAATTCATCTCTAGAAAATCCAGCACTTAAGAAACAAATGGAAAAACTTGAGTCATTCATAGGAAAAAGCTGAATGATGGCAGTACTGGCAGTATTTTTGTTATTCATGTGGTGGCATCAGAAGCCAAGGGCCAGGGTTTTGGTGGGTTGGATTCAGGGACGAGTAGACAGATTCTCACTAAGAACCTTGAGATGTAGGGTTAGTGGTTAAAACTCTCTAAGCCAGTATCTTTATCTATAATAACTGAGATAATGATGTCAATTTCAAAGGAAAACTATGCAGCACCAATGGCACTATATGTGAACCATATTGAATGAGATGCCTCCTGCTTTGTCAGTGCTCATTACATGGGGCAGAAAACAAATTCTGGAGAGCTGGGGATCTTTCCTGGGAGAAGGGAGAGGCCCTGTCTCCCCTCTCCCCACAGAGGGCAGGAGCCTGACTTTGCCCTGAGTGACAGCTGGGAAAAGGGGGGCACTGCAGATTTCCATATGGATCAGACAGTTCTGGGTCCTCCCAGACAGGAACAAATGTGTAAATTCTTGGGAGCTTAATGACTCACCCACTTAGATGAAGACACTTGCTAATGGCTGTGTCATTGTGGTAAAATGCCAGGAGTCTGTGTGGGCTGATAACTGCTGTACTCTGAAGCTTCTGGATTACAGAATCCTACCCTGAAGGTTCACATACACAATAGGACAAGGAAGCCCTTTGGAAGGTTACTGAAAGTGCAATTGTGAATGAGTAAATATGCTATTGGAGAGGCATTAAAATCCCACTTTTGTCACTGGGGACAAGAATAGATCCTGTGTTCTCAGATCTGCCCAGAAGCTTCTGTGTGTGTGGCTCAGAGACAGGAGGGCCTCAACTATTTCTACCCAGAGCCTCCTTACCTGTGACCACAGCTTTCTTAAACAAGTACTAGTACATGAGTCATTGACTTTTATAAGCTCAGGTATCTTTAAAATTTTTTTTTCAAGTTCATGAACATTTTTATAGCAATATGTTTAAAGTGCAGGCATTGCTTTTAAAGAAAAGTAGATCATTAGTTTTAATAATGTACCTCAGAATGACATGAGTTTGATCCCATTATCCACTAAATGGCCTGCAATTTTTCTCTGCTTCATTTTTTCACCAATAGTTTAAGGAGTTTAAAGAGAACAATAATGGGGTCTTAGAAATACTAAGGTGATTGGTTTTAAAATTCCAAAGATTCTGCTTTCATTGACATCCTTATCCCATGTTGCAATTTTTGAAATTTTTAATTTTAAAATGAAATAATGGTCATAGGAGAGTTACAAAGATGGGGCTAAAAATTGAGTGGATTCCAGGAGCTATGAAAAATTGGGGTCTTATTGCTGATCCTGTGGGGCCTCACACATCTGAGAGTGTGAAACTTTCTCTGGCATCTGGTTAGCTGAATAAAGATCTCCCCTGCCTACCTTTTCTAGACTCTTTCTTTTTACAGTACTGGGTATTCAACCAAAGCCCTTAGAACCAAACAACATCTCCATCTCTTTCATGGCAGGGTCTTGCTCTTGCTCATCGAAGTTTTGAACTTTTGATTCTCCAGTCTCAGCTTCCCAGACTGTTGGGGTTACAGGCCTATGCCATCATGCCTGGCTCAAGCCACCTTCTTAACTGCTACACAGAGGGAGTTTGTCTGTTGCCTGATAAGCATTATAGGTTCTCATTCATCAGTGGGGCCTGGTACCACATGCCTGCAATCTTTGAACTCTGACAGATTCAAGTGAGAGGACCATAAATACCAGGGCAATTTAGTATGCCCCTGCCTCAAAATAAAAATTAAAAAAGACTTGAGGTCGAGGATCCAAATGGTGTAAAATTTTATCAGCATGCTTATATTTAATTTAAAGAACTAAATGATTCATGAAAGAGGAAGGTTGGAGTTAAAAATTCACACACCAAGGTCCAGACTAAAGTAATTGCTTTCTTTCAAAAGATTCAAATTTTGTTTCCAAGCCTAGAATTTGATTTCCTTAAAGGAATTTGTTGTTAGTCTATGAATCAAAGTTGCAGATGTTTGAACCTGAAAGGTTTTCTAAATAATGGAGCATACTGAAATCAGGCAGAACTGAACCTGTGTTCTCTCAGGATGATAACAAACATTTGTGCATAAATGTGTGTGGTGGGTATCAGCCCCACTGGAAAAATGCTTGAGGCCAGCAGGAAGCTACCAAGAGGAAGATGGCTAATAGCCCTGGGTAAGAAAATGGAAACATGCCTACTGGGACTTCAAAACCATATTCTTGTAAGGACAAGGCTCCACCCTACCTAAAAGATGGACCATTGATTCAAAGCAGTAAGAAGGTTGCTGCATTTTCACTGTTGCATTCATTTTGCACCTTGAAAAAGCTTCAACTACAGTTATGTATTTGAATAATTCAATTATCTTCTAAGAGAAGAATGACAGCATCTCTGATAGCCTTACCCTGGTGGCCTCTGGCTATTAATCCATGATTCCTCTTGCTTCCATTTACCTTCGCAGGAGCTTGCAGTCAAGAAGTTAAGAGGTCCCTGTATCTCCCTTGAAATCTCACCCAGTAAGATTTAAAAAAATCTTTGAAAAAATTTTAAAAATCATTGATTTTTTTTATCAGGTAAATAAGGCTATTATTATTTTTGCACATAGCAGTAGGCTATCAGATCTTAAGTGTGATTTTCTTCTTCCAGTACATTTCCTCTAAGTTTATTAGATTACAACAGCATGGAGACATAAGGGGGACAAACTAGATCACTTCACATACATCACAGGCCTACTGGTTTTACAAGAAAATTCCCATGATCAAACTTGGGAGTGGAGTAGGAGACTTGGAAATGACAAATTTAGGTTTTAACAAAGGGATCAGTTTTCACCCAGAAAATGCTCAAGTCAAAATCTACTTCATAGCAGGGGGAGATTTGGATATTTTCTCATTAATGATAATTGTCAGGGACACTAAATCAGGCCTAATGGGATGCAGAGCTATGGAATTTGCCTCTAGGTGATTGCAGACTCGGATTTCTTGACTGCAAAGTCACTCCAGGTCATATGAATATTCTTTCCTACATAACCTTTTTTTTTTTTTTTTGTATTTTAGGGAAAGATCTACAGGGTGTTCAGGATCTCACTACTAGATCAAACTCATAGTGATTACTTGTTTATAGCCTCCCAAGAGCTAGGATTACAGGCATGCGCCACCACACAGAGTCTCAATTGCAGTCTCAGTGCATCCCTGGAGCGGGGCTGGCACAGCAGGCCCAGAGACCGAACCCCCAGTCCCTGAGCCTGCTTGCAGGTTAATCCACTGAGCTATTTGGCCAGACCTCCTATATCACTTTTTCATTAACTCAGAGCCTAATATCATGGCAATGGTGTTGTACACTTCTCGAGTTTCTTCCATGAATTCCAGGATAGCCAGACAGTCGATGTTTCATGGCCAGAAGCTTCTTCCTCTTTATCAAAACATTTTTGTTTGCAGCCAAGTTTGAAAGAAAAGTTTCTCCACCTCTGGGGTTGCTACTGGCAGTGAATCATGTTGCTCCAACATTTGGAAGCAGCTTACTTATTTTCCACAAAACCCCCTCTACTTATGGCTCACTTCTTCCTCTCCCTATCACTTTGTAGAAACCAAGGCCCTGTCTGCTAATGCCCATTCTAGATTCTGATGTCTAAGACTGCTCTTGCTAGCTGTGCACTCTGTTAGAACAAGAGAACAGTTTCTTCAGAGCTCTGGGGAGCACTAACCTGACCCTTACCCAGAAATTCAGGTCAACACCCATTGAACTAGGACAGGACTATATTCTGTCATTTTTCTGTAAACTTCTATTCATCATGATTTGGGACAATTCATTCAGTAAGAAATACATGTGCTGGGCTAAATTTCCAGAGAGGCAGCTTTAAAAAACAAATATGGAACACTTAGTATTTCATCTTTCCAAAGATAACTCAGGCCATTGGGGAGTGAAAGACAGAAAGGAGTCATCCTTTTCATTTATCCTTGGAAGGTGGGTGACTGTGTATGTTTGAGGTTGCATGGGACAGTCCCAGTTTATGCCTATTGTCCTAGAATAATTATTAATAGCACCCCTTTTCATTTTTAAGAGTGTCCTGGTTTGGATGATAAATTACATGAGCACCCTACTTAAAGGAGATTGCTTTGTGTGCACAGTAGCAAAAGCCTCTTTATTTCCCTCACTATCATTTCATCAAATGCATATTTTTCTAAGCAAAGCTAATTACATTTTTGCATAAATGGAATTACTAATGAGAGATTTACTCTTGTGCTATTATTTTGACATGAAATCTGTCTTGGACCGAATGGCTGATTATGGTCAAGGTGATCGGGTAGCACTCAGTGCAACTCTTGGGCCCTTAAAATCTCATTTTGTGTGACCTGGTTAATTGAGGAGATTTTATGTTAATGCCTCATTATGGACCGGGGAAGGAGAATCTCAGTTCCAGCTTTTTGGTCACTCTCCACCACAACAATCTCCATTCCAGGTTTTAGAGCTGAAGATTGCTGTAGTACGCATTCTGCATTTAAGCCATAGTACAATTAACCTGTTATCTAATAAGAAAATCTTGAGAACTCCAGATCATTGGGCGCTCAGTGCAGTGAAATCAAACTCAAGAAATAGCTGCTATATGGAAAACTGGAGAATTCCTTTTTTTAAACATATGGATTATCACTCTTATCTTCTATTTGACATTTCTTTCTCTAGCTTCACTTTTCCAAATTTACCAGTGCTTCAAGGTAAGCATCTTTCACTGCAACTACTACGAGCCAAAGTAGATGCACTCCAAGACTTCTAAGAAGACTCCAAGTGTTGAAGAGAGAAAAGCAGCCTCTTTAGAATTAGTTACTCTGTTTTCCTAAAACTTTTATCTGTCTGTCCTTTCCTGTGAAGTCAGTAACACAGACAAAATGTTTGTCATTTTGGTCACTTCTGGAGTATATATCTCCTGTACTTTCTTCCTTGACTGATTTTTTTCCTTTCTTAGATGAGATGACATTTACCTTTGCCCCACCCCTTTTTTATCTTTTCTCTTCATAACTATTCATAAGGACTAGCTTAGCTTCTTTCATGAACACTTGCTGACTGTGTTAACCAAGGTTGTTCCCTTTAAACCTGTTGGGAATCTTTAACGAACTCATGTCATTGTCACACAAAGGTGTGCTAATCTTGTATGTGAATACTTTCAAAAACATGAATAGAGAGCTTTTTCATTCATCTCATAGCCTGCTACACTAAAGATTCTTAATAAAGATACACTGAACAAGAGAATGGAGGAACTTGTGACATTTATTGCTTTATTAGAGAACAGATCACCTTTCATTTCTTACCATCACCCAAATTTCTAAGACCATTTTGCCTGACAATTCACTATGGATAGGCCAGGATGAAATGACTACCAGTCTTTTACTAGAGTTAGCTCAATGTAACAAGTCTGTTGGGGTTATCCCAGAAGTGGGTTCAATTTTCAGAATGCACACAAAAGTTTGAACAACAAAATATTGTATATTTTATGAATACAGAACTGGACATTGCCTCTACATCAGATGATGTAATAATCAGGGTTTTTTTCCAGACACTAGCAACACTGTAGTAGAACACAGTATTCTCAGGCAGTGTTCTTATGTCGGCAGGATGTGTACAAACTAAAGATTCAGGATCCATCTTGAATCACAGAAGAAGTTGAAAATGTCAGATTTAAAGGCATCACCTGCCCAGGAATAATATGAAGGTACAGCAGCCTTATCTCATGAATAAAGCAGTCTTCTAATTGTGGGAGCCACATACCTTCATGCACATCATTTTAACTTCTTTTCAATTGATTTATTTTACTGAGGGAGGAAAAGTTTACCTTGTAGTAGCAATAAAATAATTTTTATGTCTAAGCTGTGGAGACCAGAATACATTTCTCTCAAATTCATTTCCTCAAAACACTCTATTCTAAGCCAGGATACACACAGCCTGATTCTTAATGTACCCTTTTTCAACAGCATGTAGAAGAAAATTCCCAAAGAAATATTATTACGATTATTACTATTTCATTTCACTCTGCTATAAGAAGGTCCAAAACTTAAAAAGGCAGAGTAATACATGTACAGTTTTTTTTAGGTCTTAAACTGGGAATTAGGACACATAAATTCTAGTCCTGGATCTGCAATAAATTATCTGTATGACTTTGGGCAAATTGGTTGGCCTCAGGGTCATAGTTTCTTCACCTGTAAAATGAGGTGATCAAATTGGACGGTCCTGGGCTTTCCACGAGCTCTACTATTCTGCAATTCTCCAGTGTGCAGAAGATCTCTAAAGACCTTTTGGCTCCCCATTGGGGCTTTTGTTACTGCCTAAAGACTGGATCTATCTTTATAATGGTGTATAATCTCATTTATTTCATATAGAGTCAAAAATTGTTACTTAGAAAGGCTTGGGTATTGGATTTGATTCCTTGCAAACAATTCTCCCAGCCATTGAATCCTGAAAAAGGGCAGTAAATTAAATCAGTGCTTCAAGGACAAGAGCAAGCTGGCATCAGTCCTAATGAAGGAAAGTCCCCTGGATGGACGAGTTAGGAGTGGGTGATATCAAATAAAATTTCATAGGCTTTGACCATTGCAGCCAGAATATATTCTCTTTTAAAACAGAAAAATAGTTATATGCTTTGCTATACCTGGATACTAACATAGAGAGATATCTTATGTGGTACTAAGATATTTAAATTAGATTTGAAATCATCTTCTTACATATGATCACATGACCTTACTCATAAAAGAAGGATTGTAGTTAAATGATCTTCCAGCTCCCTGAATGAGATCCTCAAAGTTGGCTCCAATACACAGTCAGTCAGGTCAGAAGCCAGAGACAGTCAGTTGATTCTTTTGTCTTCAGCTGAAGGAGTGATATAAGGAAAAGAGGGACAGAAATCTCCACAAAGATGGAAAGTAACATAATGAAATGGCCCTGGGCTGAGAAGATCTACAGCCTTCAGCACGAATGCCTCTGCCTCATTGATCTGACAGAAACTAACATGAAATAAGAACCAGGAAAGCTGTACTACAGATCAGGATTTTGTCCTTTGTCTTCTGGGGATCCATCAGATAATTTGTCAAATGAAAAATGAATTAAAGACAGTAATAAACATTTTTGGGAGAAAAGAACACAGAAAGTGTCACCTGAAAGTTTGTCCTAACAACCAACCAATCAAACAAACAAATAAAAATCACTGAAGCAAAAATTCTGAAATTGACCATCAGTATTACCTAAGCGATTTGATTTCTCCCTAGGTCCATCAGTTCCTTGCATTTAATCTAGAATTACACTAGGTTCAGGTATAATCTCTGAGTGTGAATTTGATATCCAATTAGTTTATTTCAGTCAACTGTTTCTTAGGCTTAACCACCTACTTTATGCTGTTTCATGGACATGCAAGTGCAGAGGGAGGGAAAACACCTCTGAGTTGCCTAAAACCATCTGCTATGCGTGTTGAGGGGTTGAGGACATTAGATGGCATTCTAAGAAATTTAAATTCCATAAATTCACAAAAATGAAATGATTATTCAATAAGGGTTTGTAAGAACACCTGAAGAAAAATTGCTCTTTTGTAGTCAGAACCACTGTGGCAAAGGCTGCACAGAAGAAAATGAGAGGTCAGTACAAGCAGGTGCAGGTGAGCAGCTGATACAGTTTTTTAAATAAGGCCCAAGTCTTTGAGGAAAAAAAAATGACTGTAGAATTAGATTTAGGAAGCACAACAATATTGAATCCTGCCGTTAACTAGAAGTTTTCTTGTGGGGAAGCAGAGATAATAAACACTTATCTATACACCTTTTCTGTTTATTTTTAATAATTTTCATGAGAGATGGATGTTTTTCTCATTCACAGGTGAGGCTAGTGGGCTAGCACTATTGAGAGATAGAATTATTGATAGAACTACTGAGTTTACACAGATAGAACTATATAGTGCTCAAATTCCTACTTGGGTGTGCTCCCGTCTCTACTTTGGCTCATGTGCCTCTTGGCTGGAAGTTACACATCATTTCTGAAACACTAAGTATGGATTTCACAGGAAATCCAAACTCATCATTTTAATGCCATTTTTGACTATAATTCCAATAGGAGGAACTGGGTATAATTAGTCAAAAACTGCATGAAAGCACGTGAACAATTTCTAATTTTTTTCAAATAAAAGAATAAAGAGCAAGTGGCCATTGGAAAGGAGCTGAAAGTATTGTGCAGTTACTCAACATTGGAAAGCTCCCAGCTCCCTGAAGGAGGTCCTCGATGTTGGCTCCAATACATGGTCAGTTGGGTCGGAAGCCAGAGGCAGAGCCAGGTGATTCAACTTTTGTCTTCAGCTGAAGGAGAGATATCAGGAAGAGCATGCAGAGTTTTGATGCCAGCTTCGCTGACTTCCTAACAAGGAAGTAAGATAGATGAGAACAACAAATATGCAGTGGTTAACCTCACACTCCTATTCTTTGGAATGACAGGGAGTCAGAAAAGCAAAGGACATCATGGCTGTTTCCAAATTGCAGTGTGGAAATAATAGATCTATTTGTACAATCTGGGAAATGCAGCCAAGACAGATAATCATATATGGAAATGACAGGTGCATCTCCAGAGCAGCAATGATGAATATACTCTTTGAGTTAAGAGGAGACTTTTGAACACAGGTATTATTAAAGGATTAGGAAAGAGTAACTTAGATCAGTATGAAAAAAAAAGCCCTGTCAACAAGTGTGTCAAATTTATAAAACTTAGTGTGGAAGTCTAGACACTGCGATTGAAAAGAGATGTGCTAAGTCTCCCTTTAAGGAATCTAAGCACATTTTAAGACTCTAAAGAGCACCTGAATATAAGAAGTAAACTTCTGAATGTTTCTCCAAAGCACAGAAGAAGCTCTGTCTGTAGTATTCTAAGATATTAAGTCCAAAATAATGTGTCTTTGAAATCCATGACAGAAAAATAAGCTTCTATCTGAGGAAAATTTTTAGAATGCAGGGGAAACCTTGAAGATATCTTTCTTAGCTACTAAAGGTTTTCAAAACTCATTTAAACTTCAAAAAGCTGCAAGACACCTGAAAGGCACCCTCAAACATTTTCTTTCAGAACTCAGAGAAGCAGTGATTTCAGTACTTGTCATGAATCAAAGTAGACGGTGCTGAAAAAGTACGTATATGTATGTGTGTGTGCATACCCACATTTCTTGGTACATCTGTGTACATAGGGAGATTGCCATCATTTGGATATGGAAGCCCATGGAAGGCCCACATGTTAAAGGCTTAGGCCCCATCCTCTTGGGGTGCAAGTGGGGGAAACCATGAGGTCG
This sequence comes from Octodon degus, assembly GCF_000260255.1. Lineage (NCBI taxonomy): Eukaryota > Metazoa > Chordata > Mammalia > Rodentia > Octodontidae > Octodon > Octodon degus. The sequence goes on along the minus strand of NW_004524709.1, from coordinate 5,272,598 downwards.
AGTCAAGGGAGTGTGTCTTTGCAGCAGATCATAAGCCCTTAGTCCTTTTCTCCTCTCTCCAGTGTCCCAGTTTTACTCTCCACATGCCTTTCCCATGTTGTACCCCCATGGATCTAAAAGCAACAGGCATAACCTAACATGAACCAAAACCTTTAGAACTATTAGCTCTTTTCTGTTTATAAGTTAATTATCTCAAGTATCATTGTAGTGATAGAAATGATTACCATAGAGATGCTAGGATTTATCTATGTAGAATAACATAATAATATTTCCTGAACCTTTCAAATGAAAAAAGTGGATGGACTATAATAATGAGTGTGGAACAATTTCATTAAGATTTTTCCACGGGATTACAGAAAGGGAGTTCTAAATTTCTCTTTCTCATATTCCTTAACTGAAAAAATATAAATCCTGGATCAAATGGAAACATCTTTGTAGAATTTTTAAAAATACACTTATGCTACTCACTTTGATTAGTTAACTTGTTTAAGTATTTGTTTTACTTTTAAATATTGAATAGTACTTGGACTGGTCAGATTTTGATAAACAGAAGCTAGTGCATCCAAAAGGTTTTCTAACTTTAGTAGTTACAGAATTCTACATGAATGAGCAAGAGTTAAAAAGAACATGGGAAAAGAAGCAGGGCTAAATCCAAGGCATTCTGTTCTCATAGATGTGGGTGGGGCACTGATGGGAAAGGAGAGTGAAAGACAAAGGGTCACTCTAGCTTTGTGAAAAAGAAATGACAGGGATCAAGCAGCAACAAGATTCTTTTATGTGCTGGGTGTACTTCCTATGCAGCAGGTGTGTGCATGTATGGGGGGTGTTTTTAGTTGTACATGCATGTGCAAGACAGAGAGAGAGAGGGAGAGAGAGAGAGAGAGAGAGAGAGAGAGAGAGAGAGAGAGAGAGAGAGAGGAGAAGAGAAGAGAAGAGAAGAGAAGAGAAGAGAAGAGAAGAGAGAGAAAGAAGAGAAGATAAGAGACCACTAGAATAAGCCGCATAAGAATGCCACTGTCACTTCTACTTACTGGGAACTAGATAAATCCTAAGCCAGTGTGTGACCTAAATGTGTGATATACTGTACATACTTTACAATTTGATCATCATAACCTTCATTTTTTCCCTATCCTTTCTTTTCAGTGTCTCTTGCCTTATATACAGAATTCTAAGTAATATGCAGATATTAGAGAGATTATAGAATAAAATAATAAATTTTTAGTAAGTGAAAAGTCTTAGAGAAAAGTTTGAGTTTTCTCTGGGACAAATTGCAATAAATTCCCATTTCCCTTTACAATGTAATATAAACAATAACTCAAAAATTGTTATATTTTAGTTTTCTATTTCCAGAGAAGACTAACCTGTAGTGCTTATCTGCAACATAGATTCGACAGAGGGAGGCAAGTAGCCTGGGAGGGTGGCATCCCACTTTTTAAAATCATGAACTGTAATACATATTTTAAAACAGACATCCAAAGGATTCTGCTCAGTTCTCTGTGAGCTGGAACCAGGATCCTAATGGAAGACATTACAGAAAATAGCACAAGGACTGGTACCCTCCAAAGGTGGACAAGGTGGGGAACAGGGCTGAACCATGGGAAGGTGGAGTGTATGTCTTGTATCTGGCTGACAATGCCTTGACCATCTCTGGAGTGTATGTCTTTTGTCTGGCTGGCAATGCCTTGACCACCTCTGACCAAGGCTGTGGTTTGCATGCTATCTGGATTTGACATCCACAAACCCACCCAGAATTATTTCCCATAAGCTCTTTCCTTTCCCCTTTTCAGCCTAATTAGGTGAAGGATAAACACTCCAAAATGAAGTACACTCTGGTATTTCAGTGCTATTAGATTTTTCACCTGCTTTTTAAGTAGGCTGCAAAATAAAAGCAGACACCAATGGGAGCTGGTCAGCAAAGGTTGGCAGTTGAATTGGAGGGCTGGTGCTGATGTGCTTGGATCACTTGTCTGCAGGTGTAGAGACAGGGCAGAGGTGTCAACAAAGCCTCTCTGTGGCCCTGCAGATAGATAGTTAGCTGAAATGAATGCCCTGGTTATAAACTCATTGGAGTGAATCAATTGAGTTAAACAAAGAGAGGATCATGTGTTGGGAAGTTAGACCCAAATAGGTTGGAAGTAATCATAGTTTGAAAGCTACAGCTGCTATATGCTCTTGCAATCATGAAATTGATGAGCAGTTAATTTGCGTGAAACTAGAGAAAGGTCTAATGGTGTTTAGGTGATAAGAAACAAAGGCTGCGGGGTGCTGATGGAGCCCATCAATCTTCCAGGAATAGATGAGTGTTCATCACATGGGGAAGAAAATGTACAGGGCTGTGAATAAAATGGGCTTCGTTGCACAATTAACTGATGCTATTGTGAGTGTACAATTAGCTGCTGCTATTGTGTACCCCAGCTCATCTCTGTGTGTGCAGATTATTTTCCTAATTAAGTTGCGGAACACTTTAAGATAAGAGACTCTACCTTCAACTATTTTGTACAATGTTGATTATGTTAAGATGACTACAATTAACGGACTAATGTTAATGCATTTTTATCATTGGTCACTTCCACAAATGATGAAAATCTGAAAAAAGCAAATTGTATTGAGCTTTGGCGTGTGAAAGCATTAGTTAATATGATCAGTTTTCTCCCTAGCATGGTGATTAAGTTGCTATTCGTGGACCTCTGAATAGACCTCTCTGAACTTTGGGTTGTCTCTTAAATATGATCACTCTTTGTATATTCTTAACACTGCTACCGACGGAAATCCATATCTTGTCCATAATGGTATGCAGAAGGAAGTAAGCAAAGTCCTTCGCATTTCCAAACTAATATAAAATTCATGTGCAAAATTCTCAGATTTCAAACTTGGTGCTATAGCTTCATCATTCTCTTTGCTTGATTTTATATGGCAATAAAGTGAGAAACGTGGTTCATAAAATAGACTTGCGATAAATGTAACATGCAGTAAATTCTTAAGTAATTATGTAATTTTCTTTATAAAAGAATTTTTTGATGAAGATTTTCCTGCACAGAGTTTAAAGACTCAGCTTCACGCTTGGATTCTTCTTGTCACTCAGGAAATGGCTGGTGACTGCCCAGCCGAGGATTGTGATAGGGCCCTGGGGCTCAATGCGGACAGTGTGCAGGTGTCACAGCATCTAGATGAAGGAGGAAGGAAGCCACTCACCCCTTTGGGTTCATGTTTGCTCAAATAAAGAAATTTGAATAGGTAAATATTAACATTACCAGTGCATATAAGGTGATAGTTCTTCTTAATAGAGCAGCTTAAATGTTTGCATGCCACATACATCATTAGACTCACAGCCTCCTTTTTAAAAAGGCTGTGAGCAGATGGTGTTTTTCTTATCATGAGTTCTCTTCTAACATATAGTAGAGGAATGGCTTTATTTATTCATTTTAAATAAAACAATGTAACCTATTCCCATTATGCAAGTAAATAATAAATAAATAATAAGTCAGTTAATAAAGATGCCAAGGATGTTTGATTGTCTGAGTAGGAAGATAAGAAATTTAGATCTGAGGGGCATAAATAATCAGTGGCTGAATTAAAGCTTGAGCAGAGGTGAGGGTCACATGGCAGATCTGGTCACACAAAACTTGAGCTGACCACACACGTTTAGGCCACGTTGTCAACCTTGCTGAACCTTCTTGCAGGGAGTAGGACTGGGTCCACCCAGCAGTGTTCATTGCTGGGCATGCTGGGGTCAGAAGGGTCATCCTTGGTGCAGTCTCTCAGCCCTCTCCTGATCCAGTTCAGGTAGAATCTGTTCTGAGCTCTCAGACTTTAAAGTAAGCAGCAAGGGGTCCTAGACCCCCATCATCCCAAAAAATTAGTGTCACTCAGATGACAGGCTCCTGAGGGCAGAGAGGATCTGTCATGAAAACTATTTTCCTCTTTAGTATATAACATGTCCGGGCCCTGAAGGAAAGCAATGAGCTCCCTGGACCTTCCCATCCTCCTACCATGTCTTCTGATGCCTTTTACCTCTCAACCCCTCCACCTATTCTCCTCTTGTGAAAAATTTTAAAAGAGGTTAACTGAGATTGATTACTTATTAAACTAACAGGCTTAAAAATAAAAAGTAACTTCCAATTTCCTGGTTCCACTGAAGAGGAAAATTGTGATTTATTTAGCGTTGATGCTCCTGAGCTTGGTTGTAGGGGTTCCCAGACCAGTGCTGATAACACAGAATGGAAGCTTCTTCCTTATTTCTATGCCTGTTACTAAAGGGAAGGGATAAACAGCTCTTTCAAAATTTTAAAGTTAAAAAAAAAGCAATTAAGGGGCTGAGTATATAGCTCAGTGGCACATGCACCTGCCTCAAGTACAAGGCTCTGAGTTTGATTCCTGATACACCCGCCCAAAAACACAAAAAACCCCAAAACCAATTACATAATAAGACATATTCACAAAAAATATAATTAGTTAGATCAGCCACTGACTCTTTAGTCAGTGCTGGACAGCATAAAGATGGTCCTGAAACATTTTGTTGCCTAATGATGCTAATGATGCCCAGTTTGTGTACTGCATTCTGTGATGTTCATTTGATGACAACAGCATCTAATGATGACTCTATCAGGATGTATGAGACTCATTACTGCATATGTACTGAAAAAAGTCACTTTTTTCCCTCTGGATCCTGTATCTCAAAACAAATGCCAGTAATAGTTGTGCCTGCTTCATATGCCCCAGTCAAGTTTAATGCTAGTTTCCTGCACGGGAAACAGAAGCCCAGTTTTGATTCCTAATTAAATGTGAATGAGCCCTTGCAGCTGTTAGCACCGAGGTTGTATCTGCTTCAGCAAGTTCAACACAAGCAGACTTGCGCTACTGCATCAGGTTAGCCTGAAGCTTGGAGGTAAAGGAGCAAAAGTGCTGGGTTGATTCAGACAGTGTGGCAAGTGTAGGGTCCTGAGAGAAAAGTCACATAGGTCCAAACATTTGATTCAGTTAGTACAGGTATCAGAGTTTAGACACGTATGCCTGTTGGCTAGTGCTTCTACAGTGCAAAGAGTTCTTTAGGTGGGTAAAAAAACAATTGGAGAGAAAGAAAAGTATAAGGAAGATTTGTGCTTATTGCTGTTTGTTCTTGCTTTCTTCTTGTAGAAAACTGCTCAGGTTGTCATAGCCTCTCTCTCTGAAGGCCTGTGGACTTCTCAATGCCTTCCATGTTCCATTTAGACTGTTCCTTTCTTTCTCCATCTGCCCCTTATATGTTGAGGGCTCTACAAATCCTCTTCCTACTTTTTCATTTTGGAAATCTATTCTTCAGGTGGTCCAGAGCTTCTCATCTAAAGCCAAATCTCTCCCTGCCCCTCTGTGTTCCCATGGAACCTAGTATGTTTGTTCCATCTAGACCCACTTCTCAACCCTTACTCTAACTCTTTCCTCATGGGTGTAGGTGATCCTGACTCTTTGACTCTGTGGGCTAAACTGTGCCTTCCCTCAAAATAATTGACATGCTGTGTCTAAGCCCTAGTCCCTCAGAATGTGACCATATTTGAAGAAAGGCCCTTTCAACAAGTAACTGAGTTACAATGGGGTCCTTAGGATGACCCTATTCCAATCAAACATGTGTTCTTTCAAGAAGAGATTAGGACACAGACAGACACAGAAGAAAGACAAAGAGAAGTTTCATTTACAAGCCAAGAGAGAGGCCTTTGAATACCGCCCTGCTGACATACTGACCTTGGACTTCAGCCTCCAGATGGTAAGAAAATAAATTCCTGTTGCTCAATCTGCTCAGATTGTGGTGCTTTGTTATGACTTCCTAGCAATTACTATAGTGCCCTTTTCCTCTTGGGAATTTTTGTGCTCGTTATGCATCAGACTCTGCTCTGCTTCTTTTTGCTTGGACCTGTGCCCTCCAGTATGGCAGCCCTGGCCACATGCTAAGGTGTGCTATGAAATACACTACTGATCTTACAGACTTGAATGAGGAAAAAATACAAGTTGATCATTTATAAGGCTGCATATTGACTCTATGCTGAAAGGATGTTTGAGTATTGAGCTAAATGAAATGTAAGGTCCCAATCCATCTCATCTGGCTCTGCATACTCTTAGCGTGGCTACTGGAGATATCCCGAGGCGCATGTGGCTCGCCTTCTGTGGCTTCTGTGCTAAGGAAGCTGAAAAGTGTCTCCAGGCTCAGCCTGCTGCACCTTGCTCCATGTCCTACTTGTGGTCACCTCTTTATTCTGTGCAGACATCAGCTCTAATTTCTGCTCTTCCACTCACTTAAAATAGGTGAGTAGCTGCTATTATATGTGATTGGTTTTATATACTTTTTCATACGTGAGATCATTTCTAAACATATAGGTTTTGCCAGGTATAACTAAATGAAGAAACTTCATTCTACTAGACATGCATAGGTAAATGAAGAGATATTAGTGTGTGTGGTATCATACAAATCATTTATAATAATTTATTAGGTCTTTGACCCAAAGTGATCACACAGAGCACAATGACATTTTAAGCTTACTTGTTATATACTTTCTTCTGATTCCTGACCACCTGCATTCTATTCCCCAAGACAGCATTCAATCTGCATTCCTCCATACTATGGCCTATGCCCAATGAGATCAGAAAGGAGAACTTTCTTTAAACAGCCTCTTTGCTTGAGCTCAGACTCAGTTTAAAGTTTTTCTTTCATAATTTTTCTTTGTAATTTTTTTACATCTCATATGCATGTGTATGTTTGATTATTTGATTCATACTAACCATTTTGGATAAATCTTGGCTTTGTTGTTCATATTCCTCACTGCTCCATCCCTGATTGACAGCTCAGTGCCTGTCATATAGAGAGGGCTCAATGGATAGAGTGTCCTTAGTAAATGGCTCTGAATTACATTATGTGTTTGACTGCTGTCCTTAGGCTGTAAGTACCTTCTGCCACTGAGGAGCTGCAGTGGCTAGGGACCAACAATCTAAAAGTGTCACGTACAAGGCAATGTGTAGATTAACAGCAGAGGATCATTTCATTTAAGAGAAGATGGATTGAAGCTGTAATATGGTTAAACTGGTGCAAGCATTTCCCCTTACATTTGTTTGCTCTGTATTCTGAGGACAGAAAGTTGTTAACTTTAGTAAGGGCATGTTGGACTGGAGGTGTAGCACAGAAGTTGAGTGGAAGGGTTCTTTTGTCTTTGATTATTTGCTGTCAACCTCTGTGCACAAGCAGTCACTGCCTCTGCATGTCTTCAGAGTTTCTCATTCTGTTGAAATAGTTGTGGACTCAAGGTCCAGGATTTCTGTTAAAAGACTTACAGATTATTGAGGAGGAGGGAAGTAGTTGTCTTTCTGTATTGAAAATCCTACAGCAACTGAACAGGGGTGCATATAGGATGACATCTATATGTTAGGTGCTTTTTAACTTTTTAAAAAAATTTTTGATACAGTTCTCATTAAGTCACTGAACTTCTGCCTAGAGTAAAGTCAAAACTGTGATCCGTCTGCTCACCCCCTAGAGAGCTGGGATTACAGGCATATGCTACAGTGCTTTGCTCGTATCTCATGTTTTATGAGTTGATAGTTACCAAATTGAATGCTTTGCTGCCTGTTGTGGGAGGACAACCGGTACATAAAATAAATAAATAAATAAATAAATAAATAAATAAATAACACAATTAGGATGAATATGAACAAAATATTTTCTAAAGTATAGTAACAGAATTATAATACTTTCAAGAGCCAGTTTTGCTCCCTTAAATTAATTAAACTGTTTCAGTCAGTGGGTTAGTTGAGGTTCACAGGTTTCATCTCTAACATTTTTGAGCTCAAGGCATTGGTCTGGTACATTTTGCTCCTCACTCTGCTTTGTTCCTTTTCCAATTGTTCCTGTTTTCCAGCAGTCAGTCCCAACTCCTTCCATCTTTGGAAGACTCTCCCTCCATCCAGAAAGAAGGATTTGATGTCACCTTCCCCACATGACTGAAACTCATTAGTGCCATTGTGTTAATCTCTTAGGTATTGGCTAAGCCTTTTATCTCTAATTATGGAACAAATGGCTTTGTCTGCTGCATAAGGCTGTGGCGCACAGGGGAGTGAAAAGCTTGGGGTTTCTAACCTGCAAGGAGCCTGAGAAACAATCCGTGTCCTACTCTTCATTTTCCAGATGATCAACCTGAGTCTAGGGAGATTAAGTGGTTGTCAAGGTCCCTGTGTCCAGCCTGAGGGCAAACTCACTTATCTACTGCGGGATGTGGTAAAGAGGAGGAGAAACACAGGAAACCACCAAACAGGGTCCTGATTAATATGTGGGTGGGAGCCACAGAAACAGTATCAAACTATGTTAAGATCAGTGTTTTTATACTTAGAATATTGTGTAGCTTTAAAATTCTTAGGATATTTGTAAAATCAGGTTAATTCGATAAATTTTCTGATATCTTTGTAAACAGATATTTGTACAACAAATATTTCAGCTAACAAAAATAGAGCTAAATATTAATGTTTGTCAAAATGATCGGTATAATTTTTGTAAATTATGTTTGTGATGAAAAGGTATGATTCCCTAATGATAAATGATTTCTAAATCTACAAAAAAGACCCTGGAGCAACATTTTACATTCATTTTTATTCTCTTTTCATTTCTGTCATTATTCCTGTATAGAAGAAGAATAAATATACAATTCAAAAAATTAGCCTACTCAATTATTAACTACTTGATAATAAGTGAAAAATGCAATATTTTCCTATTAGATACCTTTTGAATTCTTTCATCTTGTTTACTTAACTTCTGTATTGTTTCTATTTCTTTATTCCTTTAAAAAGCAACAACAAAAAAGCCTGGGGAGATAGCTCAGCAAGTACAAGGTCCTGAGTCTGATCCCAGGTACATAAAATAAATAAATAGATGAATAAAATTTTAAAAAAGGAAAGCAGAAAGTATTACTTCATTTCAAGTAACCATTGATATTGTTTTCAAATAAGGAATTAAAGGCAGATTTATAAATGACAACATTCATAAAAACCCCTGAAGTTCACTCATTCCCTAATGTATTCGACTCTTGCATGGGACAATAAATGTGTCACATTGATATGATCACAGGACAACCTCCTTTGCAATACAAATCCAAGACGATTACTGGAGAGGTAAAAAGACAGCAGATTAAATTGAAAAGTTAAACGACTTCAATTTTGCATGGTTGATATATGGAAGAAGCCTAAGGAAATCAACACATGTTTTGGAAATGCATGTAAAGGAGTGCAGGCATTATGTGACATTCTGTTACGTCCAAGATGAGTTTTCCAGTCCTGGTTAAGCTCTGGCTTGCCTCGAAGAGGATAGTGCAGTGATGACAGCCCCTGCTACGAACGGGCTTTCCCAAAGTACATCTCACAGAAGACCATGTCTTTAGAAAGACAGGAGGCGCTGCATAGAGGAAGGATTCTGCAGCCAAGCAGACTAAGAAGAGACAGTGCAGGTCTTTACTTACTAAAGAATATCTTAGAACCTTTAATATTTTAATCTACTGTTGCATATCTCATTGAGCTATTCCCCATATTTATTTGATTATTGTTAGAACAGTTATTTTTTGTTGTAGAATTAATTCTGAAACAGATTTCTCTAAAATAGTCTGTACCACTTTCCTACCAATATTATCTACAAGGAACTATTAAGTTTCACGTCTTGGTGTGAAATTTAAAACCTTTAAAAGCCACATTTCTATTAATTAATCTGTTACTTAGCTAATTCCTTTTCTTGGAAACTGTCAAGTGGAATACAAGGTCTTTTGTATGTCATTTAGTGGAAACAAGGCTTAGGCTTGCTTTGTCTCCTGGATGCTGATTTTTAACCCTTATTTGATCTTATGTAAGCACAAATTATGAACTTTGCATACAATATGCATAGTAATTAAGTTTCCTTTCTCATCACTAAGAATATGTCTGCTTGAAGGTACAGTGAGTCAAACATAAGGCTGACATTTAGTGGGGACTTTAAGATTGGTGCGATTTCAAGTTTCGTAAACCTGGCCTGTTTTATATTTGGTCAGTTTGTAGAATATCAATAGGCATTGAAGTTGATCATTCCCATTAAAGCTATTTTGAGACAGGAAGAACAGAATACAGGTTCACTTAGGATAATTGAAGAAATAGGTCTAACTCACGTATGTTTTTACCTCAGCGTTTACCAGCAGGCACGTAAGGCTTCACCAGGAAGGTCCTGAGGCCTCTCAGGTGTAGGGTGAAGGGAAAGGTTAGGGGGCATTAGGATAGATGCATGTCCTTGTGCAGACTTCCCTGCACATCCCAGTGTGCTGTCTTGTGTAGAAAGCAGAGGTGTACCATTGTACTATGTGCAGCCTGAGGGTTTGTTTCCAAGTACAGCAGCAGGAAGTAGGTGTGTACTTGAGGCTGGAGGTCATCTAGCTCACTGTGGTTCTCAGGGACAGTCAGAGTTATTGAGGGTCTGAGAGGTCATAGATCTCTGGTGTCAGCTAATGCTTTCTGATGAATTTGTGTGACGCAGAAAGAGCTTATCCCATGAGCCAGAGGAACTGGCTAAGCAGATCAGTTTGTCACAACTGGTGGCCTTGCGGATACTAAAGTAGCATCTTCCCGTCTTGGATATACACTGAAGATCAGCTTCCCCGCAGAGTGTGGAGACCATTTCTTGGGAAAAGGAGGTACTGACCACATTTGGCATGCCTCTGACTGTCACTTTACAGACTCTGCGGCACTGGGCTGATGGCTTCAGTCCTAAGCCTCCATTGCTCATTCCTCTGTAGTCGCAGGGTCACATGAGTGAGGGGCAAGGCCTAGGCCAGGACTCCGATAGTTTTCTTCCATTTTTTAAAAAAGAAACATTATGGGATTTTATTCCATTATATTTATGTATTTGTGTGTGTATGTATGTATGTATGTATGTATGTATTTATTTATTTGGTACTGGGAATTGAACTTAGGACCTTTTTTTTGCCAGTCAGGCTCTTGTGCTGCTGAGCTATATCCCCAACCCCTTTCTTCATTTTCTTAACAATGTATTCAAGTTATAGATCATCAGTACCATTGATCAGTCACTTATTCACTCACTAAATGTTTTGGGAACAATTTCTGAGCATATGTAGAAGGGTGAGGGTACCATGCACAAATGAGGCAAGAAGGAGAGTGGGAGCAAGGGTCTGTGTGAGAGCTCACTGTGTGTGCATGCCCTCATATGTGGGTGCATGTCAGAGTGCATCAGTGTGTATGTGTCTGCATGCACATGTGTGCAATACTGCATGAGTGTATGTGTGTGTGCACATGAATGTGTTCATATATATGTGCATGTTCATGTTTGTATGTGTATATGTGTACATTTGTGTATTTGTGTGTAGCTTGTAGGCAGTGGGAGTGAGGTTCTGGAAACTACATAGAAGTATTTTTATATATTCTTCTTCTCTTAAAATAGTAGCAAAACAAAATTTCTCATTTTGTTGTTTTAGTGGTGACACCATTTCTGCTTTTAGTATCCTTATTTTCACTTGAATTCTTTACACTGTGATCAAAGCCTTTTTCTTGTTGCTTTGCTCTCTATGTGTATTTTAGCATAAAATAGTAGCCCTTTAGCCCTGGGAGGTACAGCTGATAGAATCCCAGTTTCTGAGTGAGCTTATTGGGGAGCTGCATCTCCCTCTTGCTGGTTACTCCCTCTGACACATTCTAAAGAACCCTGGCTTGGAGGGTGCTACAGCTGACAATAGAGAGACTTGGGGCCACCTCAAAGGAGATGGTGGCTATCCCACTGCTGCTCCTTCTACAGAATTTCCTTCAACTGTTCCAGTTTCCTTCTTTTCCTTGCCAGGGTTTTACCTGAGTCTCAAAGTTCATTTCTTGTCCTTCTCTTGATTCCACTGAGCCTCTCATATAGGCAGGTGCTGCCCAGATCCCTGTGTGGGCCACAGATATGGTAAAGGTCCCGGGCCCACTGTGCCACTACCCAGACCACACACACATCTGTGTCACCTCATGACCACAGATGCCAGAGGCATTGTATGCAACCTCTGTGTTAGGGAAGGAAAATCAAACAATATCTGAAGGAAGCTCCTCCATGTCTGATCTCATTTTCCTTGCTTATTGTTGAGGTTTCAAGTCTGAGTCTGTCGCAACATTCACTGAACAATGAGTAAAGTGAATTAAGAGAGAATATTGCATTGAATTACACATAACCAGAGACATTTATAATGGAGAGAAAGAAAAGTGTAAAGGGCGGCTGGGGAGATATCTCAGTGGAACAAGTGCTTGCCTAGAAGGTGCAAGATCCTCAGTTCGATCTCTGGTACCACCAAAAAAGAAAAAAAAAAAGTGTGAAGAGAATTTAAATAGCGAAGTAAAATTAAGGCATATGAAAAAGTGAGAAGAGAAACACACAAACCCCCAAATGTATTGAAATACCTTTTAATGTACTCTGATGTGTCCAGCCTAAATCCAAGATGAGGGAAATTTGAAGGGAAATCTATAGGCATTGCTCATCATTCTCTATGTCATAGGCATCAGGCAGGTTTATAGCAAGTTAAAGCTTGGTGTATGCGGCAGCCCATGATATGAAGATGATACTAAGATGTTCCATGTACTGGTTCAATAGATCCTTTAATTGCCCAAAACTTTTATTGTAACACCTAGAAACTTGGTCAATCATGTTCATACTGTATCTGGGTTTTGAATCCATCCCTAAGGAAGATTTATCTCAGATAAGACAGAAAAGAAGAAAGTAGGCTATAGAGTTGTGGAAAGTACAGAGTGGACAGTTTCTTACTGAGTTTTCTTAAAAATCAACCAAATTATAATAAGTGCAATCCATCTACCTCTTTTTCTTTGGTACCAGGAATTGAACTTGGGACCTTGTGCTTGCCAGGCAAGTGCTTATGCTACTGAACTATTGTTCAATCCATCTGTCAGAACAAAAGCACATGCTCCTTAGACTGATTAATCCCTAATATGTGCATAATTTACCACACTTCTCTGCCTCACATTCTCTGCATTCTCCTACACTCCTGCATATTTTCTGCATTGCTTGTGGCCACCATGTGCTGATACTCCACTGTTTGCTGTCTCCTTTGTCCCACTGTGAGATGTTGGTCCTGCTAACCTTGCCCTTTTGTCATGTCTTCTTTAACTTAAGGACAGGACTTTAGCAACTGTGCCTAGAAAGCTGACTGTGGGTGGCCTCTTTGTCTGACCTCCTTAACACACCCAGTTCCACACTGTAGTTTGGAAACTGTCACAGATAGTTTCCAAGGCAATTAGAGCTCATCAGTCTTCCAAGTTTGCTGAACTAAGTGCATTTTCTCTTGGCATTCAAAACCCTTCTACAGGACTAATGAGAAAGTCCACCTCGGTGACTGTTCTTTTTTTTTGAAGATTTATTTGTTTTTTCAGGTTAATGTGCTTTTATTTCTATTTTGTTCCTAATCTTACTTTACATAAGTTCATCATTTTATTTATAGGGTAGAATTTATAGCAATACTAAGAGGACATATTCAAAAATTAATGGTACATGGACATGGACATAGCTCAAACTGCAGAGGTTCAGGCACACATAGGGAGGTACTGGTTGCTCTGCTTCACTCGTGGTCCATCTCTGTCATCTTCTCCTTAGTCATGGGCCATAGGAGAGGTCACTGTCTTCATTTTGATTTGTGGAAGTTGATTACTCCAGTCCATCAACTATAGCAGGTGAGGGAAGGCAGCAGCCCCAGGCCTCAGAGATACCTCTGGTTGCACTTCTTGTTCTTATACCTCTTTTACTCTATGTGCTTTAGTGAGATCTGGGATCCTGATTATTTAACTCTAAGGACAATTTCAAAAATCTTTTTCTCAGGAATGGAAGAAAATAGTTTGCATCAAAATTCTTTCCTGGTTCAGACAGCTGGAGAAATTGGAGGGCAAAATCCAAAATTCTTAAAAAAAAAACAATTAAAATTACATGAAAGCAAACGATCCAGATCTAGAGCAAAGTTAAGTGTCTAATGGTAAGAGATGTCAGATTGTCATGAAATCCTACAATATTTGTCATAACTTGTAATTTCTTCCTCTCTTCAGTAAGTTGCTTTAGGGATTCATAGCATCCTACGATGATTCTCAGAAACTATGAGTGTTGCACAAGATATCATTCTATACCATCACTTGTGGGCACAAGCAATTCAGACCCCAAAACTAAGCTCTTGAAAAATTAATGAATGAAACATAAGTTCTGTGTAAGAGTGTATGACACATTGTTAAAATTTTTGGAAATTCCACACCAAAATCACTTCCCTGCACATTGTGTAATGGAATGCTGATGTATCCTGGCCTGTTCAAGTAGAAACCTTCACATTTCCTCCATTTGCTCAGGACATAAAAATGTAAAAGCACCATGAAATTTTCAAAGCAATGAGGCCATCTACATTAATATACTAAAAAGCAAACAATTTCTTGTAAAGAACACTTGAAATTTCAGCAGTCTGAAAGGATGGGGCAGAAGGACCACAAGCTCAACTCCAATCAGGACAATGTAGTGACTCTGCCTCAAGGGAAAAAAAAGAGATTTATATGACACATATAAGGAGCTTTGCATGCATCTCAGTGTGAAGGCCCTGAATTCAATTCCCAATACTCCAAAACAAAGGCAAACAAACAAGATAAGAAAACAAAACTGGTTTTAAACACTGTTTAAAACCTTTATTCCAAGGAACTTTCTCTAATTGAACTGGTGACTGTTCTTCTTTAAGCCAACTGAGTTCTCTCAACTGCTGAAAACTTCTTTACATATCTCACCATGTAGCCCTAAGCATCCCTGGCAAGCCTGAAAAGTCTTTAATGTATTTAATTATTTCTTAGAAAATTAATACAAATTTCAAGTCAACAACTTCTGCCATTGCCAGTCTTATGGATAACCCACTACTATTATGGAAAACTGGACTATATTGGATTATTTTGCTGAATTCATGCACCCACAATATTTAAATGACATTGGAACACCCATATCTGACAAAACTAAATGAAAAAAGGGGCTACAAAGGAAGGACCATTTTGTATTTGTATATACAAAAGAGTTAGGATAGATATATAGCTACTTTCTTTTAATTCATTGAGAAGAAAGATTTGTACTAATAGTATTTAGTCTGGATGTTGTGTCTACATTTTGTACTATGAGTGACCACTGCAAAGAAAATATGCAATATATTGATTGTTTAAACTGTCTTACTGATTGGTTTCGGAACTGTCTCATTGTATGTTTCTCAATAAAATTAATAAAAAAAAGAAAATTAATACAAATTTTATAACACACTATGTAATGTACATA
Source organism: Octodon degus (assembly GCF_000260255.1). Classification (NCBI taxonomy): domain Eukaryota; kingdom Metazoa; phylum Chordata; class Mammalia; order Rodentia; family Octodontidae; genus Octodon; species Octodon degus. The sequence continues at coordinate 5,257,309 of NW_004524709.1, read as the reverse complement.
AGAGAGTTTTATTATATAAAAGACTCCCCAACTATGCAAATAACAAATTATTGATCTAGTTTATTTTATTCATTTTTTTTCAGTGTGCATGACTGAGCTCACCCTCCAAGGAGCTGAACAGTTCAATGGCAACAAATCAAATCTTGGGGTTTGCATATGCTGTGGGGGTAAATATAGTCTTTTTAGGACTTACATACTTATTTAAAATTTTGATTTGATTTAGACATTAAAGAGTTGAAATATTTTTATGTTTTAAATTCTATGTGGTGTTTCTTTTTCTTCTTTATGAGTAGCCCACATCATTTATCTTTCATTCTGCAAAGACAGATACCCATAAGCAGTCCTGGGAAGTGGGGGTCTGCCTGCAGAGACAAAGGGTTTGGGGGGGTCACATCTGTGCTCATGTACCACCTCCAGCAAAGACAGTTTTTGAAGCCCCTGGAGGTGGTTTTAAGCCCTCTGACATGGTTGTTAACATGGAAAATAAAAAGAGACTCAAGTTTTATCATCCTGCCTTCCAGGGAGCTGAAGCTACAACTCTTGTCAGAATAACAATATGTTGCTCATTGAAGGTGGTAGAATTCAAACACTCCAATCCCGAAAGCCTTAGCACAGCTGCAGGCTAACATTACTGCTGGGAATGGGTAATGTATTCTAGGAAAACCTTGATTAATACAGCAATTTCCAAAAGCGGAAAAAGGTACTGTTTTGTGTCATGAAATGATAGTTACAGTAGAGCAGAGGAGTGAAAAATAAACTTAACTGTAATAAAATAGTGAAGTTAAAAATGACAGAAAAGGCAGACCATTTTCTTTTTTAACTTGGCTTGGTCAAGGTTTGTATTAGATCAATTTTAAATGGGAAGTGTCCTCAAGTCAAGGAATTATCCATGAATGGCTACATCTTGCAACTTCATTCAACTGGAAAACCAGTCACTTTGTAATCCATTCTCTTGTGTAAAGTGATATGTACCTTGGATTTGAGGGAAATGAAAAAACAAGGCTAGAAGTAGAAGAGCCAAAGTAATATTCAGATTTCACCTGTTGGTGAATAAGCTTCATTCGACTGTTGCATAAAATTGAATTTGATATATTCTGTGCAGACAGGAATGAGAGTCCTCTATTAGATAGATGAAAACTACCAACATTTTATAGGTAAGTTGTTCATCCTGCCTTTAAAAGTAGCATGCCATTTATATACAAAGACCTAAGTGCTCAGACAACTAAACACTTCAGCCCATTACATGAATGTACAATTTTTGAAATAATATAATTAATGATAATATGCAGTCATCATGTCTTAGAAAATAGGCTTGCAACTTCTCTTAAGTATAAAGATTGTGAGGCAGGCAGGAGAAGGAGGAGCAAGGGAGGATGTTAGATCCCAAGGCTCTAGCCTGTGGTGCTGTCTTTTTTTTTTTTTTTTTTTTTTTTTTTTTTGGGGATTGAACTCAGGCCCTTGAGCTTGACCGGCAAGCGCTTATTCCAGAACCTGGGATTGAACTGAGGCATTGTGCTTGCCAGGCAAGTGCTTATTTACTAAGCTATCTCCTTGGCCTCTGGGATGCGATCTTGAAGTAGGACTGCTCAAATCTGCCAGCAAAGCAGTGCTTGAGTCTCTCTCTCTCTCTCTCTCTCTCTCTCTCTCTCTCTCTCTCTCTCTCTCTGTCTGTCTGTCTCTCTCTCTTTCTCCCCCTCTGTCTCTCCCTCTTCTCTCTCTTCCTCTGTTTCTATCTTTCTCTCTGTCTCTCTCTCTCTCCTTCTCTCTCTCTATCTTGGTTTCAGTTTCTCTATACTCTCTCTCCCTCCCTCTTTGTCTCTCTGTCTCTCTGTCTCTCTGTCTCCCCTATCTCTCTGTGTGTCTCTGTCTCTCTATCTCCCTGTCTCCCTCTGTCTCTACCTCTGTATCTGGTTGTCTCTGTGTCTCTGTCTGTCTGTCTGTCTGTCTGTCTGTCTGTCTGTCTGTCTCTCTCTCTCTGTTCTTTCTGCTCTCTCTCTCTCTCTCTGTTCTTTCTGCTCTCTCTCTCTCTCTCTCTCTCTCTCTCTCTCTCTCTCTCTCTTTTTTGGTGGAACCGGGGATTGAACTCAGGCCCTTGCACTTGCCAGGAATGTGCTTATTCTACTGAGCCATCATCTCCCCAGGCCCATCTGCTTTCTTTCTAATGGAAATTGAATACAGGGACTTTGCATTTCTTTTACTTTTCTCTTTTTTTCCCTTTTTTTCTGTGTTTCTGACTTTTGACTCGGGACACCGATTCACTAAATTGTCTAGACTAGGTGGGAGCTTGTAATCTTCATGCCTAAGCCTTCCAGAGTGTTATGCCACTCTAGAACTTAAGTCACATAACATGGGTAAAATTCACCTGTTAATAAATTGACACACATGCATACACTTTGCTGTGGGTGAACACAAACACTGAGATGCACAGCCACCTACCATTATGCTAAAGTAAATATTTTCATTAGAAAATTATGGGGTGTGTGTCTTGGCAAAAATATTAGAAGATAATACAATAAAAATTAATTACAGGCTATTATCTTCAAATGGTAAGGCTATAGCTGCTCGTTTTCCTTTTGATACTTTTCTATACTTTCAGAAATTCCTGCAATGAAACATTAATGATTTTTTTTTAAACTCAGGAAACAAAACACATGCAGAGTGAATTTGAATGTGGAGCAGTGGATCATGTGGAGAAACAGATGTGTTTATGGAGTGATTGCACATATTTATTAAGCACTTGCTTCATACAAGGACTTACTCTGGGTTCTTGAGATGCAGTAACTAAAAGGAAAAATAGATGAACATTCTTGTCATGGTAGAAGTTAACATTTGGGGGGTTGGAAGGCAGGACCTGGGAGAAGCAAGGGAGCTTAAGGTGAAGGGTCTAGGGGGAAGCCAGAGAATGCCTTATGTTAAAACATGACTTTGTTGTACATACATAAGGGAAAAGGGAGAGAGGCACGAGATCTGGAGTAACAGCAATCCAGAAAGACAGAACAGTGAATGTAGAGAAGCACTCCAGAAGCCATGAAGAAGTTATGTGACTAGAATGGGGGCTGAACCATTTTTTGTTTGTTTTAAGTTAGAAGAAATAATAGCAAGTGACTATGCAGACTGGGGTCATTCAGTAGGATGGAAGAGTCTGGTGGCACAGGAGAATACATTGGAAGGAATATGAAGTGAGAGGTATTCTGGGTAATGTCTCTCTGAAAAACAGAATGGAGTGTCTTGTATCAGATTAAGAGAATGAAATAAGGTAGCTGCTTATCATAATCGAAATAAAAAGAATTAATAGATGATTTTGCTCAAGGCTTCAGATTATTTACTTTACAGTTTATCTAGTTCAAGGTTAAAGAAAATAGTATTGAATCTGATGGTCATTATAGATAGAAGAATTTCTCTGGAAACAAGATTTTATTATTTTTATTTTTTATCATTTTTTAAATTTATGTATTTGGCGCAGGGTCTCACTCCACAGCTCGGATTCATAGTGATCTTCCTACTTTCGGTCTCCCCAGTGCTGAGGAAAGCAAGATTTTACAATCAGAAACTTAAGTAATCTTTCAAACCCTGTTTGCTATAAGTCAGCTCACAATCTGATTCAAGATTTCTTGGATGTTGCCAATTATAGGCAATCATTGAGCATGAGAATTCACATGGTATGCTCTCCTGAGAGTCAGAGTTATTCCAAGGATAAGACCTAAACCCTGACTCATCTTTGTTTTGGGATGGTATAGTAGACAGATGTTGCTTCATGACTAATTATCTCTAAGTTTAACATGTATAAAAACTCTTATTTCACTTCTCCCCTGGTCTAGAAGCAGCATCTCTTTGCCTCTGCCACAGATTTCTGTGGCAGTAGAGTGTTGGACGTGCTGAGGTATGATCCAAAGACCAGACTGTGGGATTTTCTTCCAAGCTCTTTCTGGTCTTCCTTGCATGGTCCAATTCTTGAAAGCCTGACCTGAAGTCCCCTTCAGTCTCTTGCCTCTCCACAGAGCACATGCTGGCATGACTACTGGATATGCATAGGACCAGAGTTCCAGCAAAAGAAGGCAACAGGACAAGAGACATGGCCACCCTATTTCTAATCTCAGGAAAAATATCATCCTTGGTCACCATATTCTACCATTAGAGCAAGTCATTAGATCAGCTCACTCTGTAGCAGTGTGTGTGTGTGTGTGTGTGTGTGTGTGTGTGTGTGTGCATGTATGAGTGTTATACAATGCATCTCATTATCAATTTAGGTAGAAGATGTTAATGACTCTTCCTTTATCTTTCAGCGCGTCTATGGCTTTCTTTATTTTTACTATTCGTTACTAATTTCTGATATAGAGGAAAAGGAAACCAATTCAAACATGAATAGGTACTAATTCTGTTTGGATCTTAAATGTCCTCTAAGGTCCTGGTGTTGAAGGCTTGGTTGTGCTCCTTAGGGTTTACTGAGGTCTTTAGGTGATGAGCCCCAGGAGGAGGAAGTTAGGTCATTGAGTGACCTTCGAAGAGATATTGTGATTCGAGTCCCTTCTTGTCTCTCTGCTTTCCTGCCTCTGTGGGGTGAGAAAATTCCTCCACCAAAGCCATTGCCCCACAATGTACTGAAAGCAACAGGCCAAAAGCAACAGGCTCTCTGACTGAAACTTCTGGATCTGTGAGCCTTAATAAGCCATTTATTCCTTTGAGTTGATTTACCTCAGGTTTCTTGTCATAATGATGGAAAGCCTATTAACACAACTAGTTTATCACCATCATATAATTTCAAATTATAGTCTGAGCATAATATTTGATATCAGTAATAGTGGATACACTGTGTCAGCTTGAGAAGTTTAGAAGTTTGCCTCAACAATTCAGCGGGGGCCAGGGTCCTCACTTTGTAAATATCCTCAGAATATGCAAGAAGGTCCAGGGCTGGTGGCCTGTATACAATATAAGGGAGGAAAAGAGGCTTGTTCTCACCCTGTTTGCTCCCACTGCTTTGGCTGTCTTCTTCTGCCTTACACTGTTGCTCCTGTCCCATGCCACCCTGCTTTGGAGCCAGCCAATTATGGGCTGAACCCACCACAAAGTGTGAGCTAAATAAACCTTTCCTTTCTTAATTTGGGGTGTTGAGCATTTTGTCTAAACAAGCAGAGAAAAATAACTAAGATAATCACTTACAGTATACATCGTTTTGTGGGTTCAATTTCCACTTCTGTGTTTATTAGTGAATAGGCTTGCAGAAGTTACCAAAGCTGCTGTGTCTCAGTTTTCTCGTGTACTGTCAGTACCTAACTCTTTGAGGTTTTGTGAGGAACACATGTAAGGAAGTTAGAAATTATTTGGAGTCATTATTATTTAAAAATATAGGATCTGAGGAAATCTGGAAGCATAGAAGAGAAGAAATGAGTATAGATATGTATGTCATAGTTTAGGAATTATTGACAATGGGGATCATAGAAGTTGCAGAGTTGATGGCCTCGATTTTTTCTATGTTGACTTCTTGCTCATTGTTTGAGTGAAGAGAAGATAAACCAGAGATAGTGAGGACATTTGGTATAACCAAACTCCAAATCCCAGACATGTTAGACTACGTGCACTGAGCTAGTAGGAAACTAGCTGATTTTAATCTTTTTGAATGCTTTTCCATTTGTATGGGGAAAATTATGCTTGGCATCATATAATTTACTTAAAATACAAAGAAAAAAATACCAGGTTGATTTTTTCTATTATTTAATTAAAATTACTTTTTTTCCCACATTTGCTAAACCTTGATAGCACCAGAATGACTTTGATGTGGCAGTCATCCTGGCTTCATAAAGGCTAGCTCAGGTGGGTTCTAGCTTTTAGGGCAGAACTGTTTTCTCTGTGACTGGGAGGATGGCCATGCATAGAAAGAGTTGTGTGGGATGGTCAGGGAAGACTGTGAAGTTGTGCAGGACACAGCTGGAGGGATGAGCTGGTGTCTCTGAGCTTCAGTGCAGCTCAGGGCCCAGGACAGCTGCATCTGTGGGACAGAAAGGCAGGTGGCAAGGGAGGAGACAAAGAAAGTGATGGTACCAAAGGAAGAGACTACAAGAGAAGAAGGAGAGACTAAAGGAGAGACTAAAAGGGATACCCAGGAGAATATGCAGGAGGCTAAGCAGGGTTACAAAGGCAGTGAGAGTATTTAGAAAGAAATTTACAGAAAATAATCATAAGCTGAAAAATCAAATGTAACTTCACAAAATGCAGATTGTAGCAACTGAAATAGATGTATGAAGCTGCCTTCCATTTTTCTTACCTTCCAACATTCCCTATTGGATAATTTTACATACATCACTATCTAAAACCACTTTCCACAGAAGCCTGTGAGGTCTCCAGGTATTGTATTGCTTGAAAGGTTCCAGTCAGTGACTGGCTCTAATGTCTGTATCTTGGATAATGACTTGAAGGGACAATGAGGGCTATTAAAAAGGAGTTTGGAAGTTATTTAAATATGGAGATGCAATTTTGGTTGTTTTTTTTCTCTCATAAAATTTTCTTTAGATTCTCAAGGATAAGAAAATTTTAAAGTACTGTATGGGTGAATTTCAATAGTTTATTGCTGTATTTAAAAATTTGTGTCCTTACTTATGTCTTTTTATCTTTTTTAACTTTCATTCTTTATCTAAGGCTCTAGACCACATAAATGCTTAACCAGCCATTAGTTTTTATTAGTATAGCTAAGTGAGAGGTTCTGACAGGAGCAGCATAAAATATTGACCTGATTTTACTGGGTAAGAGAAGAGAGTGTGCAGCCCAGCCAGGTACCCCTGCTTGCTGCTCCTGCTGGAGTGCTGCTGTTCTCTCCACCTGCTCTGAAGGGACCATGGCAACTTTCCGCTCCCAAGTACAACTGACTCCTGTCAAAGATGTTCTTGCTGACACCACTGACAGAAAATTACCTGCATTTAGAAGTAGCAAATGCCCTGTGTGAGAAATGGGTATAGGCACTACAGAAGATTAAAGGGACACATAGAAGAAGAGGGAAAAAATCCATCCCTAACCTTCAAAATTCTGCCTTTCTTTCTGGTGTGTTCCAAGGTCCCATTTTTGCTCTGGAAGACAGGAAAGGCAATTCACAGAATTTAGAGGTTGAAATAGCACTTTCCATGTGTTAGTAATGTTTTTTTCCCCCCACAAAGGACCAAATCTAACCAATCTACTAAGTTCCAGGAGAGTATTTTCAATTTCTTTTGGTTCCATTAAGGATATTTGTTTCAAGGACAAATAATTCTACTTTTCAATAAGCTGAAGTTCTGGTGTATCAACTATAAACTATAGGGCAAATTATAGTTTTTTGCACTAATTTGGAGAATCTAAATTTGGCTTCCTCAGATGTTATATTCTTTCTGTGTGTGAAATCAAGGATAGTATTGCATTAAGGAAACTCACTGATATACTAATCAGAAAAAACAATGCTCACCAGAGTGTTGACATTTTCATAGGGAGCTGTTACAGAACAGATATTCATATTCTCTCCAGTGATGTCTCAATAGAAAATGGTGGATGGCAGGGTTTCTACTGGAGTGAAGTGTTTCTCTCTAGGCTTCCCAATAAAACTCTTAGCTCTTTTCTCTAGAAATCCAGTCCAGAATAAAGAATGAACTATACCCAAAAGAAAGAAGTTTAGGACTCTTAAATTATTGATATCAAAATTATTTCCAATGATACACTTTTCTTTGTAGAATTCTTAATCAAGGAGTCCCAGATTCTTGAATAATTTTAAAATTAATCAATTGTGACTTCAAGATTTTTTTTGCTCAAAATTTACATCTGTCCTACCTGAGGTATCACAGAAGGAACAGAAGAATACTACCATTCTTCAAATTTTTATTGATTCCATTTTCTAGAATTTTCTTTCCACAAATACCTGTGTTACTTACTAAAGCATTGTTTTAATTCCTGATTTTTAGTTTGTTCAATGTTGTAGTCTCCTCAAAACCTATTTTTTAAAAAATATCATCACTTGGATCCAGTTTATAATATACTGATTTGAAATTATCATTATTAGAACAATGTTGGCACATTATTAGAGCAGCTCATTCTCTGCTCTGAGCAGCAGAGTATAGCTGATGCTTGGGACTGTATATGACCTTAGCCCAGGTAGATACAAGGACATTTGAAATGTGTGAAGCATTAAGTTAAACAGAAATATGCTCAGTGGACTTGCATTAGCATGACATAATTTTCCAAATGAAATAATTTTACTTCTTTTTTGGTTGTTTGTTAAGTTAATTCAGTACTTTGTATGAAAGTACTGAAGTTAACTTTTTACATCCTGTGGAAACCTAAGGCAGTGGTCTTTCTAGGAAAAATGGTATGTTGACTCAGGTTCACATTAAGAGACAAATGACAGATACATCATCTGGGAACCCCTCAGCACCTAATTCTGTCTGGGATTCTTCGCAGTCTTGCCTGCCTCTTGTCCTCCTGCTTTTAGTTTCTCTGTGGCAGAGATTCTAATTTAACTTCATATCATTCATTGCCTTGTACAAAGTGAAAAACTACGGAAACTCAAGGAAAATTCTGTGTGAGAGGTGAGATGAGGAAATTAAAGGGGACAAAGTAAAAGGATCATGGGCTGCCAACGTCAAACCTCTTATTTGCAATTTCACCAGGGTAGATGACCAAACTAAGCCTTAGTCTGCAAAAGCACAATTTGTCCATCAAAGATGATCTAATAATGTGTTCATTTATTTAATAGCTCATGATGGTAGTTAGCCCTGTACTAAATCTATATTCATTTTTTATTGAATGGAAGGGACTATCATGCCTACAACATCCTTGCTTAGAGCAGTGAAGTGTTATTCTGGCCACCAACAAGAAGTAAGATAAGATGTTAAACTCATAAACAGTGTCAGCTTGAACTTTACTATGAGCTACGTAAGTGGTGTCAGATATTTTAAGAAGTATGGTTTTGAGATGCAAGCTAGAGTAATGGCAAAATGTTTGGGCAAGCCCTCTTTTGCCTTATTCGTATCGCTTTATGATAATATTTTCTTTTTCTGAAGAAATGCAAATAATAGTATCTACCTCCATGATTTATGAACATTCAATGCAGTTATAGTCAGAGAAACACTTGGTACACGTATCATCACTTGGATCCAGTCTCATCAAGCTCTGATTAAAAAAATGCAAAATTCAGTATTAGAGCAGAGTTTGAAAACTGTTATAGTAGCCTATTCTGTGCAGCAGAGAGTAGCTGCTGCTTAGTACCTCATGGAGTATTAAGTCCTCTTTTTCCTCTTTCTGGAGTCACTGTACAATAATCCCATTAGTCTGTGAGCCACATTTGGGAGACCTATCAACAGCTGTTGGCTAGTAAATGATGAGGGATGGTATGGAAATACACAGGGAAGGTTTCTACTGACAGTAGATAGCCAAAAGGTAGAACTACTGCTCCATAATGGTTTCTTGTTCCTGTATTGCGTAAGCTTTTACATCAGATTGCTAAGTGGGGACCTAATTATGATCCTACTTAAATCTACTATCCCATGTTTACTGATGAATCTTATAAAGTGATGGGTTATATTTTCTACAAACTGTTCTAATGTACATGTAAGTAGAGCTAATTAATAAAAACAGGTTGCTTAGGTAAAATGTGAAGTATTCCTTGTTAGAATCAGGGAAGATGTTTAATTTTGTAAAATTACTGCTATGTTTTCTCTGTATGATGCCAAACTCATTTTTATAAAAGACAGAGAAATAACTTTTTTTCTGCTATCGGATATAATTTCTTTATTAACTATATTTGGAGTGGAATTTCAATAACCAAATAACACGTTTTGTTAGCTGTGATGATAAGGACAGTGCCTTTTCTTTTCTGAATTTTTTCTCTTTTCTTTCTTTTTCTTTTCTTTTCTTTTTTCTTTCTTTTTTTTTTTTTTGGCTTTTTCATATTCTCTTTACTTTGGACAGACTTTTGATCTAAAGGAAGCTAGATTATGTTTCATTAGATAGAATGACCCTCAGAGCAGGTGGTGACTTGGGCTTCTAAGGGAGAAACTGTTCTGAAAGTATCATCAAAGTATCTTCAAAGTCAGGAGGAGAAAGAATAGGGTGAGTGCCAAACATGCTGCAAGCTCTGTGGTGTTTTCTGTCAGTATGTGGATGGTCACATACCTGGTGCTTACAGGGAAGGACTTGAATATCCACAAACTCCTTCCCCCTACCTCATCCAGCTGACTACTTCCACAGCTCAGCTGGGTTATTGAGATGTTTCAACGTGAAATTTGTTTTTCCTCACTGAACTTTAAGCAGAATTTCAAGTGCCAAGTCTCCAAAGCCAAGTGGGGCTATTAAGAGATAATTACTAATTATGCTAATTTGAGAAGTTGCTGCTATTTTCTTCCCTGGTCATTTTACGTGGCACTCTCCTGAGAGAACAGTCCCCTCACAAAGCTAATAACCTTCCCTCTGCAGTGCTGGGTAGAGGACAGCATGTCCTAAACTTCCTAACTCCAAACCCAAGAAGGTTTATAATAGGAAAGTATGATAAACTTGGAAATTTTTTAGGGAGCCCACATCTGTTAATGACGTACTAGTTATTAATTTGTCATGTGCCAACAATGATTATTTTCCATGATACTCAGACCAAAAGGGTAAATTTAAGTTCTAAATATTTCTATATTTTCCTTTCATCATCTCTGAATCTTAATAATGAAATTTTAGAATGCTCCATGTTATCACATGGACTGAATTAAATGCTGTGCCATGGTATATCTTTGATAATTACCATCTTTTATCTTTAAAAAGTTACTATTTAAGTAAAATAAAGGGACATCAAAATAATTACTTAACTCCTTGTGTTTAAGTTGATCACACAAATTTCATCTTTGCAATTAGAACATGCTCATATAAAGGATATGTTGGAGCACTAAGAATGAGAGGCTGTAGGGGTTGAAAGTTACCATCCCCTCACTCCTGGCTTCTTCCATCTGCCCATGAAATGGAGGAAATTTTCTAGCTGGCCAGTTTGCAAGGACTACTTAGGTTAATTGGGTTAAGCCCACTGGATTTCCTTTGGATATGGACTGGAGGAGGACACTGGTGTCTGTTCTTGGACTCCCATCTGTTGCCAGCTTGAAGGTCTTTCCAGCTGCTGTAACTTTCATATTTTAGTCCGGCCTTCAATTTTGTCTTTTATGGTCATAAAATCAACAATGGTATCTCAGTTTCACTTCTTATATTATCTCCTATCCTGTTCAGACCAGCATGGAAAAGGGGAGGGCTTCTGCCTGCTCCAGAAGGGCTCCCACTGACTGCTTAGTGACACACAGAGCCAAACAGGAACAAACTAAGAGTGCGACATTTTTAATCTTCCATTTGTATTCTGTGCAGCTGCTATTTCTGTAGGAAAAGTCAGTCTTTACAAACTCTCAGGGGGTTTCAAATACTGGGCACATGTAGCTCTGAGCCTGGGTGTTTGTCACCTTCCCAAAAATAAGCTATTGTGGGTGGGGACAACTGAGTCTAAGCCTGGGCTCTATGGAGAAATCAAGTTGCTGTTTTCCCAACTGTGGGCTGCTTCTGAAATGTCACTCCTTCTTGCTTAGTAGGAGGAGAGCTGACTTACCTTTCAACACAAAAAGCCAAGAACTCAATGTCTCTTAGCAGAGATGATCAAACTGAGTACTTAGGATGGACCAGATCCCTTTTGATGTTCAGGAAGTGGGCAAAAGGACCCAACTCTGAAGAATGTTATGCAGGGAAACTTTAGTTGTAGTCTGGACCTATGGCGATGCCAGGAGCATCATCACAGATGATGAAGGCCCTTTACATATTGATAATTGGACCAGATTTGCTGTTTGATACAGAACACATTATCTTACAGTATCCCTTATGGATACTGTTTTTCTATGGTTGACAAGAAGAGTGTCAACAATAAGAAACTAAGAGATTTTATAGCTAATTAACCAGATGACCTCAGGCAAGTAGTGTAGTTTCTCAGTCACTCAATTTTCTCTTGCATTATAGTTCCCAATAAATGGGAGATATAAGAATCACTAGCATTCTTGAAATTTATGGCCTAGTTTTCTTTTTCCAGAAAAATAAGTGATACATGTGTTAACCTTTTGCCTGTGTTCTTGCATATTTCTATGCATCACATCTTATTTTATAAGATGTAGGAAGAATAAGATCTGTCATATCACTAGGTTTTCCAGATTGTAGTAGAATTCTCATAGCTGCTTAGAATTTAACGCAAGTCTAAACTTTGTGCTCATGCCAACACAGTAATCCAATGAAGAATCAGCATGTGGATAAATTCTCTGGGTGTTTTAGCTATTTGCTGTTGGACTGATGTTTACTTTGATTTTTTTGAGTTCTCACACTTTTGTCAAAATATACTTGTTAGAAATAAAGAAATTTACAAACTGTATTTGCCTATGACACATTAAGAGGATATATAAGACAAAAATGTGTAAACTAGTTTTAAAACAGATTATCTCAAATTCATGCTTGAATTTCCTTCAGGATGAAGGCATAAATAACAGTAACCATGTTCCTGTTTATAAGTGGATCTGTGCTCATTCCTTGGCACATGCTAGGTGCTCAAAGTCTACTTGCTGCCGTCTGACTAAGCAGAAATACCATATATTTTTGATGTTTAAAATTTAATATTTTGGACTGAATTAATGGAGCCCTTATACAAGCAAAGACCGCATAATCTGATGGATTATGTTTCAGATAGAGGTACACAGCAGAAACTACTCCTTTTCCTTTGAATATTCTTGGAACAGGGAAGTAAGAGAAAGCTTCAAACATACTGTTTCCTTGTACTGGGTGGAGCTGTCCACGACCTGGAGATGCTACTCAAGGGCACAGGAAGGTCCTCTTCATCTTGCCTAGAAAACTTTCCCAGAGCCTAAACCACAGTTACTTTCACTACATTGCATAAAACCCTGTTTTTTTGTACTAGCCTGAGGATCCTTGGTTGTGACAGCATGGTTCTCATCAGTCAAGTGCACGTCCCTGTGAAATAGTCCATCAAATCATTTCCAGTGGTCAGTGAGCCAACATCAGATTTTATTTTTTTAATTTTTTATGTATTTGGTACAGGGTCTCACTGCACACCTCAGATTCATAATGATCCTCCTTTTTTTCAGCCTCTCCAGTGCTGTGATTACAGGCTTGAACTGCCATGTCTAGTCTCGGTGCCTTAGCGTGCCTGGGGCTGGGGCTGGGGCTGGTGTGGTATGTGGTGCTGGGAACATCAGACTTTAATAGTAACATGTTGGAGGGAAACATCCAGCTATGGAGAGGCAGGTGAAGAGAGGGTTCTGAGTCATCAGAACACTGACTGGCCATCCTGGGGACCAAGGAAGATGCCACCCACACCTGACAGGTGATACCAGCCTAAAATAAAATGTGCAAAGTTATAGCTAATCCATTCCAGAAAAGCTTGAATTGACCAGTACCTAGTACTAAATAAAACATTCAGTGCCACTAACCAGCACCTACCAAATGTACTTACAGAATTTTTGGGCTTTATGGAGAATAAGAAAAAAATTAATCCAGGTCATGTTGCTCTTAGTATATTATATTCTGATGGGCATGCAGAAGGGCATCAGGTTGGTAAAGAAGAGGGGAAGGAGGAGGATGCAGGTAGATGACAAATATGAACACAGAGTTGCAAATGTTGCATGTATATAAATATCCATAGGACTGTGTTATAAGGCTTTCTCCTGTGACTAGAAATAGATTTTAAAGAATATTTTAAAGACCAAAATACTGAATGTTGGCTAAAAAAAAAGATATGAGATTGCAGGTATGCCTAATACTTTCAGTGCAGAAGCCTATTAAATTAATGTAGTAACTAGAATTTAAGCTACTTGCATTAACAAAATTCTTACAGAAGCTAAAAAACCATGCTTCAGAGCCCATGAGGAACAGAAGGAGATAAAAGTCATATTTTCTATCAGTTGCAAGTTAATTATTGATGTGTTACATTTACTTGTTTCCTTGAAATAAAACAGCACTAAATCGGAGGTCTCAGGATATAAACAAGCTATAAAAAGATATTGACAATACAAACTTGGATCAGGGTCAAATGCTTGCTTAATTAGTGTTTTTCTGCATATATTTTCTAATGCTTCTAAGGATTTGCAAAGTGAAGTGTTATGGTAAAACATCCTTCAGAGGCTTGCTCACCAGCCTGTGACACTATAGGAGATGGTGGAACCTTGCGGCACATGTTGGGGAGCTTCCTCTCCTTGTTGTTTTCCTGGCTGCCAAGACGTGAGCCTTCGCCTTGCCTTGCGTTCCTGCTGCCATGACACAATGCATTATCTCAGGCCCAAAGCAACCCAGCCCAGAGACCATGGAATGGAATATCTAAAACCATGAAACATAACAAATCCTTTCACCTTTTAGTGAATTTTATCAGGCATTTTTGCTTTATCTTGGTCTTAACCATTCAGAAGAAAAGTATAAAAATGAGGTATAAAAAGTAAAGCCATATTAATATGCTGAGTTGTAAAAGGCTCAAGTCAACAACTTCTGACATTGCCAGTCCTACAGATAACACAACACTATTATGGACTACTGGACTATGTTAGATTATTTTGCTGAATTCATGCATCTACAATATTTAAATGGTAATAGAATACCTATCTCTGACAAAACTAAACAAAAAAAGGGGATACAAATGAAGGATCATTTTGTGTCTGTATATACAAAATAGTTAGGATACATATAAAGCTGCTTTGTCTTAATTCAATGAGAAGAAAGATTTGTACTAATAGTGTCTGGACAGGATATCATGTCTGCATCTTGTACTATGAATAACTACCATGAAGACAACAATATGCAGTATATTAATTATTGCAACTATCCTACCAACCTGTTTTGAAACTGTCTCATTGTTATTTGTTTCTCAATAAGTTTAATAAAACCTCACAACAATAAAAAGCTGACAATCACACGGAAGTCTTTGATTTGCATAAGGAGACTCTACCTTCACATGTATGAATCTAATTAAAGGATGCTCCATCACTTCTAAAATAAATTAGTAAGAATTGGTGTAATGACATGTTTAGGTAATTTTAGTGGAAGAAAGTGTTCTTAGGGCTGAATGGCAGTAAAATTTTCAAAATACAGCAAAATCACATATATTTAAATAGTTTCTGTATAAAAATTGTAGGGTAGGATCTGAAGGTGCTGGGGATCAGTACCTGGGGTCACTTTACATCATTAGGTTGGGTTTATAATTGACAACGTGAAGCCCTTCAATAAGCTAAAATGTGAATATCTCAATCTAGAACTGGTCTAAAGAGCAAACAGAATTTAGACATTTTATTTATTTATTTATTTATTTATTTATTTATTTATTTATTTATTTATGATACTGGGAATTGAACTCAGGACCCTTCACTTGCCAGGCAAGTGCTTATTCTATTGAGCTATCTCCCTGGGCCCTAGACATTTTAAAGGTATATTTGTTAATTATTGTTTTATTAAAACCAAAGCAAAATAATTCATTTACCAAATATTCTAATCTTAATGGAAGCTTTAATTTATTGATCCAGGTGGCTTCTATTTAAATTCCATCAATACCCATCTAATGCCTTTTAGAATCTGTGTGTGCATTCAAAAGATAAAATCAGTATTTTTAAAATTCATTTTTAAAAGATAAAAGCTCAGTCTTGGTCCTGGCAACTCCCTTCCTACATTTTGTACTTGAACTGATTTTCTTTCTTTTAACACATTCCTTGCTGTCATAGAAAGTAGAAATGTAAGTACCTGACTTCAGTCTCCTGTCACAGCCATGCCAGCCAGAACCACATGAAATGATCCCACAAGGTTTGTGAACTTTTTCAATTACCCTGGTGAGTATTTGATGGCTGTTTCTTTGGACAGTCTAGAACAAGCTACTTCAAAACCAAATGCTTTAATGAACCCTTAATGAGAATTCTTTATATCAGTTGTTTGTGATTATATCCAGTTGCTTAGAGCTCCCATTCTTCCCTAAAATAAATAAACTAGCTTTTTCTTCCTGTGGTTTGACATCCTGTTTGGTTGCTTTTATTAGAAAACAAGAATTCTCACACTCATTATGTTACCCTACTTGCCTCAATTGCCAGCCCAGCACTTCATTTAATTTCAGTTACAATGGTCTTATTATAGCTCAGATTATTCTATTCAATCTGGAAGTATATTGTAATTTGCAAAGCTTTCTTGTATATTTATATGCCAGTCATGAAAGCAGATAGGATTTGAGAATAAAATAAAAATCATTAAGTACATTTTTAGTATTTTTTCTGCATCAAAAATAGGTTTGGCTGAAAAACTTTCAAAGCTATTTAATAATGAATGTGATTTCCTAAATTTTGTAAATTAAAATTAATCCCAAATATCTAGCAAAATCAGTGATGTACAAATATTCTTATGTATAAACGGAACTGTTTACTAGATAGTGCTTTTTACATAACTAATGCAGTGTTTCAAATTCTCTATCTTACTAATATATTTCTTGTGTCTTGCCTTGTTCTATTATTTTTAAAAGTTCCTAAAAAAATAAAAAATAAAAGTTCCTGAAAATAAAACAGTGTTCTATTAATATTTTTAAGACGCTGAAACTAAATACATTAGTTTATACAAAACACATATATATCAGACATCTATATTGGACTCCTAGAGTTAAAAGAATACTGCTGCCATGAGAAAATGAGAAGATTCTGGACATTTCTAGAAGGTTCTGGAGATAAATGACAGCACAGTGAGGTCAATACTTCATCATTGCTGCTTTCTTTGCTCCAGATGCTGGACAGAATGTCTGGACACTTTCTCTGCACAGCAACATGGCTGTAATAAATTCTTTCTGTGGGTTATACTTTACATACATACTTGTAATTTCCTCTCAATTCATAAATTCACTGTGCAGTTTCATATTCCATTAGATATTCATGCACCATTGCCTCAGAGCTCCAGACTCAAGCTGGCCAACCTCTTGGGTTTCCTCAGCTAACAAGGTAATTTAGACACCAAATATCCAGAAAATAACTCTTAGTCTGATAAACATTTGCCCACTACTAGTTAATGGTAATGGTGTTAACGGATCTAAAGTACATTACAATTCGTAGGATGGAACAAACATTTCAGATAAACTGAAAATTGTAATGTCAGTTATTTAGTAGCAAATAGTACTGTGAAGAAATTAATAGAATTTTCAGTACTACTAATTACTTGAGAATTTCCTAAATATTATCCCATGGAAAACCAATTTTTAGTTGAACATTTAATGCATCATTCTCTTTGCCTCCCCTCCTCCAAAAGTGCTTACAATTGAAATAAGTTTAGAAACTAAGCCTACTTATCTTCCTTTGAGATTGTTAGTATTCACTACTTCTGGGAAGACTTGCACCAAAACTTGTTAAATTTATATAAATCAAAATATCTCAGACTTCTTTAGACAAATCTGTCTTGTAAAGAAGTCCATTCGGAAATTTTACTTTACTCCATTCCATGGAAGAAATGACATGCTATAAAAGTTTTGGCAGATTTAAGATTCTGAAATCTCCGAGGATATATATCTTATGAATATCAAGGAGCTACTATAGACAATATCTCCAAGAATAAAATGTCTAGAAAATAACCCTGAAGTTCACATACACCTTGAATAACAATAAAATATATGTACGTTTTTTACTCACTGGGATATATAGGATTGAAATCACTCCAATAATTCCTTAGTGGGTATGTCCTCTCAGTCATGTTCACTTCATTCAGGTTATAACCTTTCCCTCTTTTTATAAAATAGGTAATGGGGCATAGCCATTTTAGTTTACCAAGAAAATTTTCTTTTGACACTCTATGGGTTTGGTGGTGTGTGATTTTATTTATTTATTCATTCATTCATTTATTTTTATACTCTTATTTTTATTTTGGAAAAATCACTCATCTTCCCATTTGCAGCCATAGATTATCCTATTTCTCAGAGCAATTTTTGGACATAAACCATCATGGCCACAAAGACTGGCCACCATTCCTGGAGCTGTTTTATTAGGCTAGGGAGGGACTTGAGCAGGGTCAACTCAAGGGATACAAGGAATTCCAGAAACCAATTCTTTGGATATAATGAGGGATGATTATTTAAAGAATTGTGTGCATTTTTATTCCACCACAAGAATAATTAACAACAGCCCATTAAAGTCAAATGTGTTCACTGCCATATCTAATAGCATTGTTGACCTGATTTGGACTTATCAGTCTGAGCTAAGTTTTAAGCTTTAGTAATTTGTCCTCATATCTACCCTCAGCTCTTGCCTCGGCACCTCTCTGTTGAAAGACCTATTTCCACTCAATTGACCAAAATAGGGATTCAAAGAAACCATCTCAGTGCACTTCTTTAAGTTCAGTAGCATTCAGGAGCCTCACATTTTTATTTCAAGGATTTTGAATAAGGATTGATGTTCATACATCCATTAAAATAAAATTCGAACAGGAATTGGTGATTTGTTTGCAAAGAAATTTTTAAAACTAAGAGATCTTCCCTGTGGGTTTGTATGCAAACTGACTTTATAAATAAGATCTTGAACAGATGGAAGAAGAACATTTTAGCTAATTTGAATGTAGTGGAATTGTACCTAGTCTATTGTTTGATGAGTATTCCTTTGTTACCTGGTGGCAGCACAGCGCGTCTTCTCGTGGTGTGGTGGTGGTGGGATCAATTGTTTAAACTTCTTGTTAAATTCAAGTTCTGAGAATCAGTAACAATACAGTGAGTTCAAATGAACTATTTGACTATTCTACATAAAATTCATATCTGTAATCTACTTTTCATTCATTTACCTACTAAATTTGAAACAGAACACATATGTTTACCAAGGGCTTGAATTGATTTTGACTTTGTGTTGCCAGAATAGAATCAGAACAAGGAATTTAGATCATTAAACTTAGCATTTATGCATGAAACTGGATAAAAATATATCTCAAGACATAGAGATACACACAAAGGTAGTACAGCTCAAGACATAGAGATACACACAAAGGTAGTACAGAGTTTTCATTGTAAATCTAGATGCACAAACATCATAAAGTGTATTAAATTTGATGATTTCAAGTTTTAATTTGGGTCCATGGTTTTACTAAATGAAAAATATGCCATATTTCATTATAAAAATGTTATCTGATTTGAATATGACAACAGTGTATTCATCTGTACATGATGCTGTACATGCATATGTTTTATGTATTTTTATAGTACCTAAACTTTCTTTTTTCTATTTTCTTTTTAAAAAACAACACTTTCTTGTCATTAGCCTTAATTCATTGTATTCCTTAAATGTACTCTCATTAGTAATTGTCTAGAATTAAATATGTATATTGTAGAGATACGTGGAAATGAAGTTTGTGTGTATGAATTTAGTTCATCAATCTTTAATGTTTCCTTTAACATTTGAATCATAAAATTATGTAATTGATGCTCTTCTGGCAATTTTTCTCTACCCTTTGGACTCACATCAGGGCAATGATGCCTTCTTGGGACTAAAGCATATGATTGAATCTCAAAGGATCTGTACTCAATGCAACTCATTTACTACCTGGCTCCCTGAGGTAGCTATCCACACTCTTTGGGTCTCCTTTTTCTCATCCAGAAAGCAACTGTGTTGTTTAGTGAACAACTTCCTAGGTTACTTTTTTCCTCTCAATCACAAAGACGCAAGATTGATTATACTCAGGTTGAGAAAAGAACCATCAGTGGAAAGTGGAAAACTATCCTCCTGTCATTTATAATGTGGATGTGAATTCTTCTTACAATTTTAATAATTCCTGGAACTTTTAACTAAGAACAGGAAATGGAAGCCAGAGTGAAACAATGAAATTCATGCTCGTGATCCCAGGAGACACAATACTAATAAAAAAATTGGACATTATTTAATCCAATCTGATATTAGTTCAATTTTACAGCTATTATCATAAGAGATACCATGGCTAGAAATTTCACAGTGGTAAAAATGGCATTTTTGAATTTTCTTGCATTTATTGAGGTAGAAACAATGTTTCTGGAAAAGCACACTGACATTTTAACCATAAATGTGCGTTTTCAGGAAATACCTTGAAAATTGAGCACGACTGTGGATTTCTGTCTGCTGAGGGCTTACATTTTTTTTTCGGAACCAGGGCTAGAACTCAGACCCTTGCACTTGCCAGGGAAGCGCTTATTCTACTGTGCCATCTCCCCAGCCGAGAGGGCTTACTCTTATTCCCTCAAAATGTATATATTGAAATCCTGACCCTCAGGACTTCAGAATGTGTGGCAGGAGTTTATAGAGGTGATTAAGTTAAAGTGAAGTCTCTCTCACACACACTAAAGCCCTAGAATTCAAATCCTATTCATATTTTATAAGTGGTTCAATACAGAGAAGTTTCTGGAGCTTAGAGGTAATAGAGTGAGGCCAAGTTTAAAAATTTGTGCATGTATGTATCTGTATCCTAAACTCTTGATCCTTTCTGCCTCTGCCCTGTGGTCACACCTATCTCTGTGCCTAACCCCTGGAGAATCACAAGGTACGTAATCTTGGCTGTTTGACACTTCTAAATATGAAAATTGTTATCTGAGCCCCTGTTGTGTTGAAGGATGCTCTCATGGCAGTACATGATAGCACCCTTCACTTTGAGAGGTGAAGGTACATCTTCTGCCAGGCTTGTCTTCATTTGCAAGTGCGAAGTGCATAAAGTCCCCACAAGCACCTTCATAAGAGACAATGGCCCCAACGATGATGGAGACACCAGTTCCCTCTGCACTTCCTCCTGTACACAGCACCAAGGTTTCCCATCAGCAGCAAGTCCAGTGGGGTGTCCCTTATTTTTGTCCTCTTGGTCCTACTGTCCTCTCTGATTCAACTATTTACAATCTGTGGCAGTTTTTTCCAAAGATTGGGTTCCCATAGAATGTAAGAGAAGAACCAGGTAAAAGAAAGTTCCAGAAATTCTGTATTAAAAGTAGGACTTCTAGCTTCTTCAAATTTGTAGAAGACCAACATGTGACTAAGAAAAGTGGAAGCAGAATTTTCAATAAATAAAGGATGTCATCCGTGAAACTGGACAGATATAATGCCTGAGGTGGTCACATCCTGAGAGTGTGGCCTCAGGCACATGTCATAACCTCTCTGTGTTTCAGCACTTCATCTATAAAATGAAGGCAGTAAGTGTCACTACCATGTAGCATTGTTGAGACAATTAAATGAGTTCTTTCAGTTCTTAGGACAGTGTAAATGCTCAGTTTTCAGTCCTTGCTGCTTAAGGGCTACATCCCTGTTGATTTACACCTGACTACTCAAGTGAATTTCCTTGAAAACCCCAATGGGTGAGTTTCAACAAATGGTATTTTTAGGATGGAGTCTCCCCTGTACTGTGCTGGTCTTTGAGGTACCCGTCAGTTAACATTTTTGTCAAATTGGTACTTCGAAGTTCTTGAATCTTTATGTCTGTGATGTGACTTAACTGCAAAATCAGCAGCATGGATTCTACTTGTTTTGGGTTTTACTTTTATCCATTTTTATTTTTCCTCTTTACTTTTGTGAAGTATAAGAGGCCTGTTTCAGACCAGAATACATTCTTTCTTGTGAACCTGTGTTAGGATAAATCACATACCATTGCTTCAGAGTCAAACGGAATGCTTTTAAGATGAGTCCTGTGAACCAGAGAAAGAAATCTCTGCATGGTTCCAAGACAGATCAGCTCCTTCAGGTCAATACCAGGAAAGAAACATAGAGGAAATAAACTTGCTTAGGTATACCAGATACTATAAGGCATTTTTAGTCACTAACGTTTTTGATACTAGGAGTTAAAATGCTGATGTAAGGAAATAAACTTTCTGAGTGGGGAGACATGAATCATACCATCTTGGAAAACACTGAAGAGATAGCTCAGCCTGAACTCAGAAAGAAGTAGCTAAGTTCAAGTTGAACGAAAAGCAGGGGGCCCTTTAGCCACATTGGACTGAAGATCAAGTGCCTTCCTCAGTGAAGTAGTAAGAGTACTAATACCAGAATTCTACTGTGGGTAGCTTACAAGTTACTATGAATAGACATATGAAAATAGTACATAACATTTAATCTATTGTATTATTTCAATTTTATCAATTTGCATTTTTAGTTTCCCTCATGATCACATTTTGTGATGTTCACAGTGTCGTTAAAGATAAATAACTGGTTTAAATAAATGTCATAGTCATTATTACTGCAGTCAAAAATAAGAGGATCAAATCAAGTAGTGCCTACAAACACATGAAACAAAGCATCTACAGGGAAACAAACAGATCTGGTGTCCATTATCTTTTACACAGTGGATCCCAAATCGGTGACACCGAGTGGATGTGAGTGTGCCAACACATTCTGAGATTATATAGACCAGCTCTACTCAAATGCTGTTAGACAGATGAGTATGCATCCTACTTTATATGACCTCCAGGCAAAGAGATGTCATCCTTGATCACAAAATGTATCAGAGTATGTCATATGGAAGATCCTGTAATTTGTTATTCTCTTTGGTTTGGTGCAGAGTTCTGCAATACACAGAGGCACTCAATATTGGCCCTCAACAGTGAGGTCACTGAACACTTGGGTAATGCCTGAACCTTGGTAGAAGAGCAAGCCCAGTTAGGGCACTGGTTACAGGTATGGGGATTGAAAGATGGTTTGCATCCCCAGGGGAGAGTGGGCTTCCTTACAGGAGTACACACATCCAAGTTTGGGGCATCACAGAAAGGGAAAATGTCAAATAAAAGTGTCTCAGCTTGGGGATGGCTGTGAGAGCACAGGTTTTAGAAGGCTTTGCTCTCTGAGAAGTATTTGAGGTTCTTTTCAGTTTGTTTGGGAGTAAGAGTTTCATCTCATTCCTTACAGGCAATATACTGCCAAGCCATGTGCTTACCAATCATCAGGGCACCAGTTTGGAAAACATTAGAAGTCGCCTCTTGTGCTTTCTGAAAGGGAAATTTTGTAAAATATTTCCCAGCATAGACTTCAGGGAAGGCAGAGCCTACTGGCATTTGCTTTCTGAGTCTTGTAGAACAGTTTGTCAAGCTTCTTATACTGCTTAGTTCCTACCATTTAGGATGGTGATTGACAAATAACTGTGCTTGATAAATATTTATTGAATGGCTATAGTCTGATCTGTGCAACTAGAATCAGATAGTGCCCCAAGTTTGATAACAAATGATACAACAAGCATGCACAATGAGATGGTCATTACGTTAACTCTTGAGAATGCAAAGTGCATATCCTGACACACATCCTCCTTAAGAAGCTATGAGGAAGACAGAAGCAACGTCTCACATTCTGCCCTATAGAGCACTTTGCAAGCCAAGAAGTGGGAAGACTATTTTTTCCTAGATTTTATTATCCTGAAGATGGTTTATGGATGTCAAGTTCACATACTAAGCCTGCATTGATTGGTCCTTTATATTAGCTGCTATAATTCATAGACTCTATACTCTCTGTGGACACTACTCTATTCTTTTCTAGTCTTTTTATAATTTTCTCAGGAAATTCTTATTTAATGAATGAAATTTATATTTTCATTGAGTTTTAATTGAGTAGATATTATGTTTTGACACTATAAAGGGAATAAAAATGTTCCAATTTGGAGGAATTTATATTTTAATGACTTAGTTTTATTTAGGAGGTTCATTGAAACAATAAAGAAATCACAACATATTCCTAATCTTATGAAAACAACTGGCATCACTTTTATTTTTAAAAAACATACCATAAAACCTAATACTACTTTGGAATCATAGTAGATTTCATTCCTCATTTTGAATTTACATACGTGTCCCTTATCTCATAATAGTTTATGGGTTCAGAGAGAAGAGTTATGTCAACTTGCTTTACTTATGTCTTTGTAGAATTAGCTCCTTGCCTAACTGATGGTAGGCACTAGAGATAAATTTGCATATAAGTAGAATAAGTAAATAAAGCACACCAAATACATACAGTTTTTGTCTAAATGCAGAAATTTTAGGCAAAATTTGAAGCAGAACGGAATTAGATACTATGTTTCACATTTTAACATCAAGAATTTTTTCTGGATTTAAAACTATGTGAAAGGAAATATTCAGGAAAGATAAACTCTAATTAGACAGAGAAAGAAAGAGAGTTGTAAGTTAGTGTGTGTGTATGTGTGTGTGTGCACGCGCACGCATGAGACTGAGCCTGTCTTTCTAGCATCCTCTATTTAAAACTCTTTCATACCAACGTAATTTTTGTTTCTTATTTTTTTTTTGGTGTAAGAATCTATTGTTACTGATGCAAAAACATATCATTTTATTTTGTGTGAAATAGGCACACAGAGAAATTTCAATTGGTAATATTTTGGAACTTTAACAATTAAGCAGTTAATGCAGTCCTCAGTCTTATACAAGACAATCATAAACCAGCCTAATTTTTCCCACTGTCCCTTAAAGAGTTTGTGGTTTTACAAGATTAAGCAAATTGTTTTTCAGTACATAAATTTTTAAATGTTCATGTTTGACTATTTCTGTTCTACAGTTAGAGAATCTTTGAACATTTAAATATTCAATATTTTCTTAAGTACTTGTCGTGTGAAATGCTGATTCCACGTTTTTGATGTATATCCCATGTATATATTAGGAATCTACAGAAAACATGCTAATACACATTTTAATGGCTTAAATTTCATTCATTAGTTAGAAACAAAAGCCAGGCAGCTATCTGGTTTCATTGAAACACAAAGTTGCAATAAAAACTGAGGGGATTACACAAAATTATATGAATTCTCAATTTGTTAGACTTAAAGATAAATGATCTTATCTACCTAAATGCTTCATAAGTGCATCTTCCACTCAGTTTCAATCAGTGCTGACTCTGTACTCCTCTGCAGGCCCTGATATGGCAGTGGATACACTGCAGTGGTAACGAGGCACCACATATCAAAGCTACCGTTGGAGGCCACCTCATTTGCTCTGTCTTAATAGCTTTAAGGTCTGTCAAAGTTAGGGCATTGCCCATGTTACTGTTTCCAAGTTTTTTCAAATGTATCTCTCATGCTAGTTTTTCCCTACTTTTGAAATAAAATTTGTATTTCAGCATTGTTTCTTCTTTAGAGACAAAATTGGAAGCATAGAAATTTTGAATTTTAAAAATGTCTCTTTGATCCATGTTTTGCATTAAAAAGTTACTTTCTAATGGACTTCTGTCAGAATCTAAATAGTTCTTCGTGAAAAGTTTTCATTATAGTAATAATAGTTGAGCTGAAGCACAAATATGGTATCTTCCTCAGTGGTTAAATTAAATGGCCGATACTTTCATTTTAAAAATATTATTTCAAAATAAATGGCACTAATTTTTAATAATCTTTTATCTATCTCCAAAATTTATCAATTTTTTGGAAAAAAATATATATGAGCATGTGTATATTTGTGTACACGTTGTGTTCAGTATTCAGAGCTGAACATCTAATATAGAGAAGGTCCATATTTTCTTTAAGGGTGCATCTATTTTCACAGCCACGAGACCAATGTGAGCACAGCATCTGTTATAGACAGGGATGAGTGAGCCCAGCCGGACTTGGGGTTTAGAGGAGGTCAAAGTCTATTTTGCTGATGTTTCTGTCATGTTTATTAAATTGCATTGTTTTAAACACAATTAACTTTTAGAAAATTAGAGCATTTATTTGAAAGAGAAGAAAACCTAATAAAAGGACTTTCAATAGTATAGCCTATTTTTTAGCCTATCATTGGTGTCTCAGGTACTCTGCATTAGATTCTGAGGCCCAAGTTCCACTGCTTAGAAATAGCAGCCTCCCCACTTTTGTTTCTTTTTGCCATAACAAAAGGATTTGACCTGGGCTTGCAATTTCTACTAACACAGAATTCAGTGTATGAGAACTGAATCTCCCCACTCATCCAATTTTAATATCACATTTGAGAAGACATATTTGAGAAATCATGTAAGACATTACAAAATGATGAGGCAGTAGGAAACAAGAATCAGAGATTTCATCTCAAATAAATGGAGCTGCAAAGATTAATTAAATCTATAAAATGCTCCAAAGCACATCCTAGTGAAGGTATTTAAAGGA
This sequence comes from Octodon degus, assembly GCF_000260255.1. Taxonomy (NCBI): domain Eukaryota; kingdom Metazoa; phylum Chordata; class Mammalia; order Rodentia; family Octodontidae; genus Octodon; species Octodon degus. The sequence goes on along the minus strand of NW_004524709.1, from coordinate 5,231,263 downwards.
ATACTTTCCATTATATGCAAATCATCTGAAAGTATTGAGCTCTTATTTAAGCGTAAGATTCACTTCATCTACTACAGATCTCAGCAAAGATGATTTACAAATCTATTCTGAACAATATTAATTTTATTTATTATCCAAATAGCAAAACAACACCATAGATAGGAATTCGGTCTTTATTGTAAATGAATGATTTGTTGGCACTGTTATAACAATGCTCAGTGGAATGAATGTAACCAGATTAGAGTTCCAGTGCTCATATAATTGAACAGGTATTTATGTTAAAAATGATGCCTGTCCTATTGTAACTTTGAATTTACCCTGATGGATTTCTCATTTTAATCCATAGAAGATCTGATCTCACAAGGTGTGCAGGGATTTCAACTAAAGTGAATATTCACATTAGAATCAAATTAGCAGTTACACAAATATGATGTCCCTAATTGGCCTCTGCATCAGACAAACCCTGACAAAGCTACCCTCCATCTCAACATTTTAAGTGTACACAGATCAAAAAAGCTTTGCCTTTTCATCTCTTAGGGCTTTGAAAGAAATTACTTTAAGATATAAAAGCCCTTTGAACATTTATATATTTCTCTTCAACTTTAAGCATAGATGCTATTTTTCTTTGTTTGTGACTGCTTCATCTATTGTATATTGTTTCATAAGTATAAAATCCCCTCTTTCATACAAAATGTGTGACTTGCTTGCTATTTTCAGGATTAAACATTAACCTTATCTGTTGATAGTTTTCATAATTTAAAAAGCGTTATAATTAATTCAAGTACATTTGTATTTTATAGCACAAAGAGGACATTTACTAACCATTTTCTTGCTAGAAACAAAATACTAATTGTATTCTTTCCCATCAGTAAGATAATTGAATATAATTATTTCTCTGCCTTTTATACCTAAAACTGAAATAAAAGGTGATTAAATATCAACAATGTATACAGAAGACCCTAATGACTCACATTCATGCTTTATATTCAAGTATATATTACTCCTCAGAAGAGGTCTGTTGTCTCTGTAAGTGGCCAAATTCATTTTGGGGAAAATGATGGATCTCTTAGAAAGCAAATCAATCAATTTCTAAACTGTTAATTCTTGGCTGTAATTCCTGAGAAACTTAACTTACTCAAATTTGCAATTGAAGATTTAAAACTAAGAGCTGTGTTGGCTATGACATTGCTTAAGAAAACTCAGAGAAGAAATCAAGTGTAATAGCCCAATAGCCCATGACTTTCATTCCTTCTGAATAAAATAAATAAGTAAGTAAGAGCTTAGATTTAATTGCTAAATAGGAATGTCTTGTTATCACAGTACTAATGAACACAAGAGAGTTCTTACTGTGGGCTTATAAATGTCTAAAATACCTCTCTATTTTTGATTTCTAACATCTTGTGAGAGCATAACAGATTCACATGTGGATTCAAAATTTTAAAAGTAGTGTTTGTTCTCTTTTTGAAAATAAGGTCTCTTTTACTTGGTGTTGGTATGTTCTTAAGCGAGTTATAATAATAATAATAATAATAATAATAAGGAACAAATAGTTGTCTTTTCAGAATCAAGTATTGACAGCATTTTTGAGTGAAGGAAAATTATTTAATTGAAACAGAGAGGTTAATTTAGGTTATTTATCAATAGCAAAGACCATGAATCAGGTTGCTGGTTACATATAAACCAGCATACATTTCTGAGGAGCTTTGTATTTTGCACCGTCGAATAACCACACAATCAGCATTAACACTCAGTAGTTTGACTATTTTGTAAAAGGCATTCATGGTTTGCCTACTTGAGTTGACATGCATTTTTTTCTTTTATTTTTGTTTCAAAATGGCTAAGTGTTTTAAAATCTTGCCCATAACCTGAAAATTTGTCCTTTTAGGAATTTTATTTGCAACTAATTAGAAGGCAAATTATCACAACCACTTTCATTTAGAAATAATGTTTTGAGTTATGAAATGCACAGCAGTACAATTACTTTTAGTCTTAGGAGTTGTTCAAAACTCTTCACCGTATGAAAATACTGTCATTTATTCTCTAACATTTTAGAAAAATAAGTATGCAGGTATAAAAATTGCTCAAACATTTAGCACATACATGTATACATAAATAATAATACATATATGCATAGATATAGCATCTACATCTATGATTTTTAAATTTAACACACGATGATTTTAAAACATAAGTTACTTTTCCATGCCTCAAAAAATTTAAAATTTCTTATTCCATGTTTCCTTACATAATGCTTTGAGGCTGGCTCTTCCATAGTCATCACCGGTTAGATATGGATATGCTAGTCTCCTATTTTTATTCTAAATTCAAGTTCACTCCTCATATTTAACACCCTTGAAACAACCTCAAATTACTCTTATTACACGGGTCACTAGAAACCACAGCACTAATATAAATTTTAAGAAGAGAGAAAGATAGAAAAAAATAAAGCCTCCCATAATTGGATGTTAGCTAACGGTTTAATCAATCTGATTCTATCATTAAATTTAGCCCTTCTTCTCAAGCTGTCAGCGAGTGAGATAAGCAAAGGCTGTCTGTGCTGGAGCCCATGGTACAGCAGAGCTGCATCCCTTGCTAGCCAGGTGACAACGGCTTGGGTGACTCTGGCATTGCAGGAGACAGAGACCCACACGGCTGCTGCACCCTTACGCAGAGCGCAATCCTTCTATTCATTAATTTTTCATGGAATTTCATTTCACAACAAGTCAGCGTCTGCTGTCCATCTGCTACTCCACTTATTCCTTCCCTTTTGCCAACTTTTTGTTTGCATTCCACAATATTCATCAACCTGCTTTATTCTCCACTGCCTTGCTGTGATCCATCACTTAACTTTCACAAAGGTAACTCGAGCTGCTCTTCTCAAAATTCGTTTTCAATTTCCTGAAACTCTGTGTGACCAAACATCCTAAACAATATGTAAATTTTAAGTGGTAACTTATTTTGCTATCAAATGACCCATCTCCCTATACACATTATTTGACAATGCTCAAATTCAACTTAACTGACTTGTTAAATGATTGTTTATAAATAGCATTTTAAGCAGTTCCCAAAAGTACCCTCTTTCTGTTGTATGATAGAGCAACATACATCTTTTATAACTCCACTGTTTAACTTACCTTACAGAACTGGCTAAATTTGTGTTGGTTCAAAATATATATTCTAATTATGTTTGCCTTAAAAGAGATTTTTTTTTGCTGAATTTCCAGAAACTTTAGTTATTTTACACATTGCATACAGTCATACAGAGACTATGAAAAATATTTTATCTGCAAAATGTCTTTTATGCCAATGCACAGCTTTACTGGAGGGATAAATATACTTATGAAAGAAAGAAAAGCATGCATCACCTTAATAAATGACAAGATATTTATGAGATTCCTTAAGTGTTTTATCCTGACATTATCTCGTGCTTCAAAGATGAATTGACAAATTTTTAAGCATTTTATTTTCATGAACTACAATGTTTTTGATGACTTTTACTTGTGAGACTAGCTGATTGATCTAACACTATAAAAACACTTTAACTTTAACCTTTACTATTTGGGGATAAAATATATACTGTTACAGTATTCACATAAGGTTCTTTTTGAATACAAGCAGACATTATCCATACAAATATACAATAGATTTTGTTTGCATAATCACCTTGTATGATTCTATCAAGAACTAGATAAAAGACAAGCTCAGTGCTCTCTGTGAGCAGATAAATACATGGGCACTTAGTGGTAGCAGATAACTGTCACTCTCCACAAAATGCAAGTGTTGCTGTGGTTTTCTCAAGGTCCCTGAACAGACTAGAAGTGTGACGAACTGAAGTCATTCATGTATTACATATGATATGGACATTGTGTTGTCATATATAAAAAGGAGATGTTTATCCTGTCCCCTGTAGTTATTATTGTTTTTAGTTGGCTGTCTTTCACTCATATAAAGTCAAATTTTGGCATTTCTTAAATAATTTGTATAACAATATGAATACTTTGCAAATAATTTGCAAAAGAAAATCCCAACTAAAAACTACACATGGAAAAAAATGCAAAGCTAGACAATATCAGGTCCTGAAGAAACAACAGAGGTGAGATAGGTAGATGGCGAGATTTATTCCTAGTATCGTTTTTGAAGTTTGTTTGACAGAGAAATGCAGGATGCTATCAGTTAATTCCTGAGAGTCATACTGTGAGACTATTTCTTTTCTTCTTTCGTGGGATTATTTGAAGATACACAGCATTTTCTATGTAATACATTGATAAAAAACCCTGCCTTATATAGCAAAGAATTTCATTTTCAAGACAATGTACACAATCATACTTAGTAACAATGATAATATAATATCATACCATATTTAAGCTAAAGCTGTAGTGTCTGAGTTGAGAGCTCATAGGTAGTTTTGACAATAGAAAGCATGCTGCTCTAAAGCCACTCAGGGTATATATAGGGAAGGTGAGTACCATTTCACTATGCTGCCAAATTCCATGATTTTTTTGCATCTTTAAATCTGACTCTTATCCATTAGAAATATATATTTATTTATAGTAGTCAAAAGGAAAACATTTATCTTAACTGTGTTTATTCATTTACAAAAATAGCCTTTTAGTTGACCTTACTATTTGGGAAAGCTCACTAAAATTCATTAACAGTCATCTATGCACATGTGGATTTTAAATTGTGACAAGGGATAAATTTTAATGCAGTTAACATTAAATGTTGAGGGTATTTTATTAAGATGCTTAACTATTAAGGCAAAATTAATTATTGTTCTTTGTAGAACAGAAAAGCAAGCACTCATAATAATTAGGAATTCTAAGCTAAACTATCCCTACAAAATGTTAAGGATTTAGTGTGTCTCATAGCTTGCCATATTATATTTTAATCTGATCAAGTTTGTCTACCTTGTTACCTTTTCCTTCCAAAGTGAATATTTAGTAGTTTGATATGACTTTCCTACCACAATAGCATTCAGCGTGTGTCACAGGAAATGTAACCTACATAAACATAATCACAATATAAATTTCTATACAAATACTATTTGCGTTTTTCCACTTTCAAATTTGGCTATGAAAATTGAGAAACCTAGTAGAATCCAAATTATTAAGGCAGACATATTTACTATAATAATTTAATTTTGAATTTTGATAATTTATTTTATAGCAAATGAAGACTTCAAATTTCTTTTTCTCCCCTAATGAATGCTTTTTGTTAGTATACTTGACATTTCATCATAAGACAAACTAATTTGAAGGCATCAATTTTCATTAGTTTGTTTCTATAGATTGCATTATCAACAATGCTTTGTACAATTACTTTGTATTGCTTCATTTTCAATATTTAAATAAACTAAACAACAAATATTGGAAAAGAACTCTTGAAGGAAGATGATTGATGTCTTTTAAAGTTATATTCACTATTGAATCTTTTTATTTTTTTGATATCAATATTACACATTGTAAACATTATCTTTGGGAGACAGTAACAAGTTGGTTTCAAAATGTTTGGAAATGGCAAAGGGAACAGCAAACACATATTTTAGAAGTTTAAGAGTTAAACTGGTATTGCAAAACCGTCCTGAAGAAAGGCTCTTGCACCTTTCAAGGAAGTCGTCAAGCCACGTATACTCCCCGTGGTCCTGACATGTAATCATAATTAACTATTATTTGCCATTGACATGTATGTGTTCCAACTGTCTGGCTAATTTCAGTTATTGGAAGAAGTAATAAAGGACTTGGGGATTGTTAGCCAACAGTTGGGAAACAATCTGGGGGCATCACATCTCAGGCCATTACAAAGATGAAAATTCTCCCGGGACAATGAACAACCTCAGCCCTGTCTAGCAACACAGTCTGCATATGAACAATGGAAAATCTGAGAAATTGTAGTTGTGCCTTTCCAATTATTCCTCATAGCTTAAAAGGGATACTACCACATTTCTGGTAGTGGTAAAACAGAACTTTTTCTAGTGCACTCACAGTAAGCAGCTAACAAAAACACATGTTACTCCCTGCAAAAGAAGGTAAGCATTAGAGTAATCTCTTAATCTGTCCATGGGATGTGTGCAGGCTACCATAGCCCTTTAGAACATGATCTCTCATACGGGAGCAATTGCTAATTTTACACAATCCATTGTGTGGAAGTCCTCAGTTTGTGAGGACACTAATTCTAGTAGGGCCCGTCTCAAAGAATCTTAGTAAGGGGGCACAGCATGACACTTTGCCAGTAGCAATGTGCCATCCAATTGCTTTTGCTCCTTTTCTGGTTTGTAGTTTTTTTCTTTTAATGTCACAAGATGCTCTGTTTTTATTTGCCTTTTCGTATATTAATTTCTGCTTATTTCTCCAAAGACAAGCTCTGTGCTCATTATAGGTCTCCATACTTATAAAGCGACAGGATACACCACTAAGTAAAAACTGCAAGCCAATTTGGGGAGGCAATTGCCAGGGTTTTTTTTGCCTTCCTCAGAGGAGACAATTTGGACGGAAAGAGCTGGCGCGAAAACTCCGTTCCTTGTTTTTATGTGTGTTGGCTTAAGCGAGTGTTTCTTTTGGCACCGTTTGATAATGTGGTCTCCAAGAGGGTGTACGGCAATGGTAGCCGCAGGTACGGAGTGGGGATGGTAATACCTAGAGACCGGAACAGGCTTTCAGTCAAGGGCTTGGGCTCCTCATCCACAGCCCTCTCCCTTCCCGCAGGCGCCTGTCAAACATGTTGGCGAGCTGCGCGGCGGCTCACTCGCAGTCCCCTCTGGGCTGGAGGAAGCGCCCGACCGTTTACAAAGGGATCAGAACTCGCAAGTGCAAGTGCCCTGCTCTGTGTGGACATTCCACGAGCATCCTAAAAGGAAACTGGTCGAAACAGAAAAACCCCAGAGACAGTGAGAAGGACGAGGGGTGGATGGAGAGTTGCAGCGGGCGGGCGAGCGCAGAGCGAGGTTCTTACCTTTCCTCTTGGACCTTCTCCTCCTCCTCCTCTTTGGCTTGCATTTGAGTTGACTACTTAGCCCTCCGGTCCCTCGGCCGCTGCCCAGGACGGATGCCATGGCTGAGACCCAGTCAGGAGGACCAGAGAGCAGCCTTTCCTTCAGCAATCGCACCTTCCTCTTTCTCGCAGCTGCCGCCGCTGGCTGCGCGAATGCTTTTCTTGCAAATCAGGGAACCGACTCACTTTTTAGCCCGAGCGAGCCAGCGAGTGCGCGCGTTCTCTAATTGTTCTCTGTCACTTGGTTCCAGCTATGCTGTGAACCTCTGTCGGGAGCCTGAGGACTGATCACCTCCTTGGACAACCAACGCTGGGCAAGGTGCGCGCGCGCGTCCTGAGCGCCCGGAGCTCTCCCCGGGCTGCTTCTTCATCTGGGCTCCTGAGGCAAAGCTGATACTTTCGCACCTCTGCTAGTTGTTTGGCACCAGCCACTTTGAAGCCAATCACGCAGGGAGCTTGTCTATTTGCTGCTGCAAAGTCTAATTAGATCCAATCACAACTGTTTTCTGGCTCTGACATCAGCAGCATCAGTCCCGCCGCCCTTGGCAGCTTGCAAACTCAGCTCCCATTTGGTAGGATGGGGCTGCCCAGGACCGGGTGTAAGGAGAGAGGTTGCTCAGTAGAAGCAACCGCAAAATCGGGCCGTTTTATCTGCTAGAAGGCCGAGGGGGTGGTTTATAGAAGTGACCCTATCCTGGGATGAATGGGCTTCTTGGCACCACCGCTCCACTCAGGCAGCTCAGCATGCTCAGGAAGAAGCAGAGACAGCTTTCTCCAGCCTCACAGTTTTTAGCTAGTTAATTCATTACAGTTTCCATCATGTGGAGGGGGAAATAACTCAAAAATAAGAAGACGAAGACCTCATTTCCCCAGAAAGGGACCAAGATTTGCAATTTCCTGGGAGAAAGCCTCCTTAGGGGTATTTATTTCTCAGAGACTACGTATCTGTCTGTTAGCTTGTTTGTTTTGTTTTGTTCTTATCCCCTTCATATCCCTAGGCTGTTCTCTTTGCCCATGAAAAATATTGTATACAGAGGTGCAAGGATCTAAGCCTGAATTGTATGCTGAGGTATTTCATGTATTTTTTTTTTTAATTTAGGGAACAATGATATGAAAGGTAGAGAGTGCTCTCCTCTGATAGTTTATTGCCAAATGTCACATTTGGATGAAAGAAAGTAACATTTACCAGCAGGTGGATTGCAAATTGAAATAGTTTTGAACATTTTTTTCAGGGATATCCATGTTTCAAGACTATACATATGAAATCATAACATTAACAAAGTATAAGAAGGAGTGTAATCCAGCAGTCCTCATGAGACCTTGTATTTAAATCATACAAACTATTGATTTCAATAGTAATGTTTGGAACACATCTACTCTAAAATTTATTAGCATGTGTTAACATGTGGATATGAAAATGGTCAGTCACATTTCTGTTAGCCCCTCATTCACACATTCTTTTACAAGATCATTACTATCCTATAAATTTCCAAATAATTTTCTTTGCATTAAGAAAAGGAACTCCTCTAGGGATTGTTGGGGGTAGAATTTTCATGTGTTGTTGTATGCTAAACTGACAGGTCATAGCTCAGTTTCATGAGAAGAAGAGAAGGAGGGAGAGAGGGGCAGAGAAGGGGAAGAAGGCAGGGAGAATGTGAACTTTTAACTCAATTGCTGGAATTTTGGACAAGTATTTAAACTGGGTCTCAATTTCCTCCTCTGTAAAGTGGAAAGAGCAGCAACTCTTCATAGGCTCCTTTATACTTTTGAATTAATACAAACAGAAACTGGCATATGTTAATCATTCTATGTTTGTCTATTAAATTGATATAGCAAATACTTGTGAAAGAATTTTATAAGTAGATCTCAGAGAGATAGAGCTTATATATTTTCTTTCAACACACATAATTCTGGCACGTTCTGGACATGTGACTACAATTTCCCTCATCTGTGGTGGATTCAACAATTCCATTCCACTGTCAACAGAACTTAATATTGCTGATAATTTTTAGTGAATGTGGGAAAGCATGTGGATTGTCAACCTAACCTACAATATTTGAGAGCCTAAATTATATCCCCAACTACAGCTGAAGAACTCTGCTGGTAAAATTTCTGAGTATCACACAATATGCCTGTGTTAATCCAAAGTTGTCCTACTTATATGGCTGCAAAAATCCATCACAGAGGTGAGTCTCTAAAGGAAGATGTTTCAGACAACACCAAAAGCTGATGCCTCACCATTAGTTGGGTATTGAAATTTATTAATGGCCATTTCATAGCCCCATCATCACACAAAGCAAAGATGCTGTCTATGCTTTATAAGGACAGTAGGTAGGGGAGGGAGAAAATGGCACCTAGTCACAGTTTTCTTCTGGCTTTGGTAGAATAGAAAAACAAAAGCGAAACCTGTATTTTAACACTCAGTTTTGATCCTGGTTTGAAAGTTAATTCAGATAAAAATTCTGGGTCATCTTTACATTTCTTGAAATTTTCCACTTTGTTAATTTTGTATTAAGTAATGCAAATATTTTAAACAGAGATTGCTGCTGTTTTCTGAATTTTACTTTGTATGAGATCATACATCCTACATGATATGAGAGTGAGGACAGAGTGACAGCATGTGTGTTTCTCATCCTAGGAGCAGAGGCTTTTAAAGAGGTTGTTCACAGTAACAAACACACTTGAACATGTTTCATTTTTTCATCAGAAGCAGGACTTAAAGAGAGCAGTGTTGACAATCTGCCCTTCTTCTGATGAGCCCTTTTGCTTTGTGTCTGCTCTGTAGACCACTTCAGCTCAGCTTGGCAGCCTAAAATGATGAACAGCAGTTGGAAGTAGCATTAGGATCAGAAGCCAATTGCTCACCAGGGGACATTGCTGATGTGTCCTAAGCTAGTGTGTGCCCAGTTCCCATTCTTCTTATAGAACAAAGAATCGCCAGAGAAGTTGCAAGAAGAAACTGGGCTGGTCAAAAAGCAACCCAGGGCAAACCTCTCAGTTGCAGAGATGGACAAGCAATAAAAGTAGTGCTTGGCTGGCCTGGAGGGACAGACACATTTGTGCCAAAAAATGGGTTTCTATAATAAAAGTCAGATGAGTCTTTGCTTGGACTACTTTGAAGCATCCTCTGATTTCCACCATTGCTCTTATCAGTGCCCTGATGCACCACATCATTTGGTATGAAGCTTTGGCTTGTTTCTTATGTCTCTTTAGCTCACCAGAGCATAGACTTTCAGCCTGGGGCACAGGGGTTTTGCCCTGGGTGTCACAGTGTTTCCACAGTTCTTGCTTTGTTCAAGGCACAGGGCACACTTTAGCTACCATAGTAATTGTCATTTCATTTTCACAGCACCTCTAGGAGAGCAGCTATGAACTGATGGGCATGTTACAGACAAGGAGGCTGTGGCTCGGAGAGCTTGAGAAGCTTTCGCAGAGTCACACGGGTTTTTATTCAAGATTCACAGGCAGGCCACGTAACTTTACAATCTGGACTTTCTGTCAACGTGTTCTACCGATGTTTATTTTAGAGTTTGAAGCCACTTAATTTTGTAAACTTCTACAAACCTCCATGAAATATAGAAAAGTATATTAAATAGTGGCTCAGAGCTCCAATAAGTTTATATATGTGAATACAATATAAAAAAATGGAAATATATATATATATATATATAATCAACTGAGACTTCTATTGTTTGGGGTTTTTTTGGTGGAACTGGGTATGGAACTCAGGCTCTTGCACTTGCCAGGGAAATGCTTATCTATTGAGCCATCTCCCCAGCCCCTGTGACTTCTATTGTGACAGTGAACACAACAACAGCATTATCCTTTGTATTTCTAAGTCTCAAGGATGCAGAATCTGTATCTCTAAGGTTGTGTGGGCACTGAGTGTGAGTCCAGACTCATATTGAATTTACTGGTTTTGTTGGTAGAAACATACCAGTATAAAAGCTTTCAATGTATTCGAAGGAGAACATGTATGAGGAATCCCATAGGCTCATATAACTCACCTGGCCTTGTATTTGTGCAAAAAGAAGACCCAAAGCATACACTTTACAAAATTCAGTGGGGCCTCTAGCTTAAGTTTTCAAAAGGACCTAGCTAAGAACTGAACCAAATTTCCCTATAAGTCCAGTATTGAACCTTGTCTTTGAATTTGATTTGATTCTCATCTAACTTGGTTTTCAACCGAATTGTGGAGTCAAGTTGGTGAATCGAGGTACCATGGCACAGTTACTCAGAGGACAACTTTCAGTCCAAGTTTAAGTCCTGTTAGTCCTGTTCTGAAATGCTTTCTTTGAACTAGGACATTTACCCTCAGAGTCTTGATGGCTAATACTAACTTGCAATACCCCTAGTTCTTAATTTATTAAAATGTCTTCTGAACACTTAATGTAAAAGAGGAAATAACACTGACACAAACAAGCATGATTTATTTCCAACTAGAATTTTGGGTCCCTTTCCCCTTCAAATAATTGCGCTAGGTGGAAAGGAATAGAAAAAAGATTTCCAGGTTATATTTATGCTCCCTGACTCACTGCATCATTACATACATATGACATTAAGTTATTATTTTTTACAAACAAAGAAATAGTACAAGAGGGCTTTTTTAGTCTTTCATCTTCTACCATTGTTCTTAAATTTAAATAGCTCACATCAAAGAACTTGGACATGAGACCTGAAAGTATTGAAAATGATACTTTAAGATAACATCTACTACACTAAACACATTCTTGTTCACAATCTCATGGAAAGGTATAGAAGTAGGCTGATAAGAGAGGGACACTGGAGATGCACCAGGAGCAGAGATAAGTCGTGAATATGAAAATGCTCTTTATTCAATAGTCTCACTGAAATTGTTTTGTTTCCCTTTGTTCTCTTATTTTTCTCTGAGACATGCCTATGGTTTGAGAACACCAAATGCATGCTTAACAATTTCTGGAGTGAAGATGATACAGAGATGATACAGACCAGATTTGCAATTTGTCTTTTCAGAGTTGCACAAGATGCTGATGGTTGCCATAAAACAATCCAAAAGGAGATCTTAGGTAAAATAACTTGGGCACATGGGCTCACATTGGTAAATATTGCATGAAGTTTGATTTCCCCAAATATGTTTCCTGTCTTCAAGAGAAAACTTACTCAAGTTCTGTATTAATGCCTAAAAGGACACTACTTGCAAAATACAGATATAAGAGAATAATACCTTATATTGGTAATCATGAGTTCAGACTTGAACTGCTATTTGCATCTTTCCTATGTCTAGAATGAGGGAAAGTGGTAGCACAGAACTGTTATGAAGACTGAATGAGAACAAATGTGCAAAGCTATTTGCGAAGGGACCTTGCAGTCCTGGTATCACATGAAACATTCCTTGTCTTTTTTCAATGTACCTGGTACATTGATTTTAATCACTGACTTGCTTGCAACCAGAAAAAGAAAAGCTGAAACCCAGATCACCTTTGGGACTTATGCCACTCAGGTGGACATCTCATAAGGCTGCAGCTCCTAGGCTCATCTCTTGGCCCTGAGGGTGCACATGAGTCATCGATCTTTCCTCGGGGCCAATTGTAACAGCTGATTCCATTTCATCCTACAGGCTCAGGTCATTCTCCAGATAGCTCTTGAAGCTGCAGGGACAGTGTGCACAATCAGTGTTTTATGATAACCATGACCTTTTGATAGAGTAAAGTATGGTATGTTGCTACTTAATGTTTGTGCAAGATATGAGAAATAGTGACATGGAGTCATCATTTTCACCATTCTGGATGGATTAAAATACTTACATTTAAAATACCCTTGGATGCTGGTTTCAAGTGAAAACTTCATATTTTATTGAATCATAAAGAATTACCATTATTTAAAGCCCCATTAATGCACAGCCTACCCTAGATATTCCTTTATCTCTTAAACAAATACAGTTAAAGAGTTAATTTCTTTTCGTACTTTCCAAATCTTCTCATGGAAACCAGTGATTTTCAAAATGAACCATGTCATATCCCCAGAGTGCTGTGTGACAGCATGAAGAAAGGAAGGAAACAAAACACAGATGGAATTAATGGTTTGGGATGTTAATCAATGTAATAAATTGAAAGGAAAGGATGGGAGCTTGTCAGGAATACATTTCTGTTATTTAAGCTAAGATAGGCTGATGTAATGAGTTTATTCCAATTTTCTCCTCAGATGTTTAAAGTCTAAACAATTCATTTTCTTTTCTGGTTTCCTTGATTTTCACATTATTGGCGACATAGGCTGTATGCACATATTATGAAACTATACTGTTATTTACCTGTTTTTCCTCCCTTACACTGGCCATAATGATCATGTATAGAGGATGAATGAACAGTTGTTTGCCACATTGTTTAAACGGCTTGAATCAGGATCTTTTCACTATTTATGGCATCAACTTTTAAAATGTGCATGGTAAGTCTAAGCACTGGCCTGTAGCAGGGACAGAAAAGACTGGGAAATATCTTAGCAGAAATATAGACATGGTTTCTTAAAGACCAAAAAAACTGAACGAATCTGGATGTTGTTTGCCCAGATAGTCAGCAGCCCTCCCTTGAGATCTGCACCAAATTGATTTCTAGGGATGTAAAGCCTTTGTTAAAGGATGCTTTTCTTTGTCTAGACTTTTTTGGGGCCTACATATGAGTAAAGCTGGCCATCAGAGCAGAGGCAGGAAGTCTGCCCTAGTAGTAAAAGCGCTATTATCCCTAAGTGTGGTTTTCATGAAAGGCATAAGAAATAACTCAACCTAGTTGTTGACTCCCAAAACATCTTACTGCTATAATTTGCAATAAATAAACTTGTACATTTAGCAAGAAAGATCACTAATCTAGAATAGAGCAGTGCAAACTGTCTATCACAGTGTAGTCTTTCTTAGAAGGTGGCTTGCTCTCCTGTGTCAATTGAAGATTATAGGGCACTTATCTAAATTCCATGAAATTCAGTATTATTCTCTCATTAATCAAAACCACAGATTCATACAGAACAGCCCATTTCTCTTAACACTATTACACATTAGGAAAATAACCCAACTACCATTCATTTCTGTGAATAACAGCAGCACCCATCACCACCTTGCAAAAGAAATACGAAAAGCAAAATGAAGATGGAGTAAGAGCACAAGGCCAAGTTCATAAGGGTGACCACAAAGCAAAAGGCAACCACAGCAGCAGCGGGGGATCCTTTCATTGCCTTGTCCCTCATGTTTGATGGAGAAAGAAAGACAGAAACCTTACTTCCAGTGAAGCAGTCCTTCTCAGCCTAGTTCTGGCAATCTGGTCATGATTCTGGCTGTTCAGCTTTATAATTTTCTCACAAATGTTGGTGTTTCTGTAGTATTTTCTGAGAATGAAGCCCTCCTTTTAGGGCTCAGAGGGTCCTTTCAAATTTATTGCAATGCTTTCATCTTCATATTTTTAGTGCTCAGGAAAATTATTTATACATCAATCCAGAACTTCAAATTTCACTACCTGGGGAAGAGCCCCCAGAAGACTAGGACCCCAGCATTGACCTGGCCTTCTGCATCCCAGAAATCGGTTTTTCCTCAAAGTCTTATGGTGAAGATTAAAGGACTTAACATTTTGAAAGTTACTGGAATAGTGGAAATCTACTTGTAAGCATAAGAAACTAAGCCAGTTGTTGTCTCCCAAAAACCCTGCTAGATCACTTTCACTGGATAGGCTTATACATTTGCAACCAGAAAAGATGGTCTAGCACTGTGCAAGGGGCGTATGATGGGCAGAGGATAAATCCAATGGATTTGACCCACAGCTTCACTTTCCTCATTGGCCAAAGGAGCGCCCACATTAATAACGATCACCTGGGGTCAGAAAGAGGGCAGCAACATACTAAGTGATGGGTACACAGGTGCTAAATAATGATCAAAAGTCCAGTGCTCTCTTGTCATTATGATTTCAGTGTTGATAATCCAATTTTCATATCCACTGCATACCTTGGGAGTTTTTTTAGCCCATCTTACAAAGGTTGGGTTCCTTTCTTTTACTGTATACTATAGATACTAAATGTATTTCACCTTCTATACAGTATAGTTTTGGATCAGAATAAGGTGAGGCATAAGGTAAGATCAACACTTTATTAATTCATTTCTCCATTTTCATAGATCCTTCTTTGATTGACACTCTTGTTGAAAGAACTATTAGAAATGCCATGGATTGAGAACTGCAGTCTTAGATGAGGAAAAGATGCAGAGGAAAAAAAGAGAGAGACAAATTAAGAACATTACATAAGAAATACTAAGTAGGGCTGGCGAGATAGCTCAGCCGACTATGTGCCTGTGGGGCAACAAAGGGACCAGGGTTTGATTCCTGGCACCACACGCCCCACTGACCCAACCCTGGGTGCACTGAGCCAGCCATGAGATCAGGCGTGGTGACACATACCTGTAATCCCAGGAGATTGAAAACAGAAGGAACCCTACAATCCCAAACTGCCTAGTGAGACTCTGTACCAAATATATAAAAAATTAAAAAAAAATAATAAGCAAGTAAAAAAGAGAAAGAAAAAAATGCCTAAGTGTGGGGGACATAAGGCTGGTACAACAGACCAGTCCCATCGAGATATACTTAGGTTTATATGGGGGTCTAGACAGAGCACGGGCTTCTGAGCTAAGAAACTCTGAGTTCAAATCTCAGTGATTCAGTTATTGGATATGTGTTGTTAGTGGTTTTCTTCATTTGGGGATATATATATATATATAT
>NW_004524709.1:5209958-5215453 GCF_000260255.1 Octodon degus | reverse complement strand
TGCATACATTCATCTTTTAGTGCTGTGATCACTATGCACCTTTATTTGTGTGAAATCTACTCATAAACACTCTCCGGAAACACTGTTTGACTGCTTTGCACTTAATTCTGCTGCTACTGAAAAATCCAGGGACTGTTGTGGCTGATCTATTGTGTTTTTAATATCTACTTACCTGTGCTTTTGGTTTAATATTACTGTGACTAATAGGCAGTTTTCAACTACATAGTGCATGACTTTGGTGCAATTCAGTCTTAACTTGCATCCTCTGGCCATGGCACACTAGCATCTGAGCTGCTAGGAGGGGCTTGACTGTGGATGGAAGTGACACAGAGCTGTTTAAGGTCATAATTTTTTCCTTGGGACACTTGGTGATGTCTGCTGCTCCTCGGAAACAAGCCGCCAACTCATCAGAGGGACACAGGATTTTCTGAGAAGAGTTGCCAGCAATTCATGTAAATTGCAGTTTGAGTGCAATCAATAGATGTGACAAACAGCCAATGCTGGCGACGGGGGACATAATGAAGGTGAGACTGTGTAAATGCTCACAGATAACAATAGCAGGGAAATTACAGTGCAGCTCTGTATTGAATAAGTGTGGTGCCAAATGAGCCGCCACATTCAGGTCAGCGTCCCCACTGCCCAAATGTCTGCGCTCTTGTCCTTTGTAATTGTTAGTGGCAGCAGAGCAGACTGGACCCTCGGCGGGCATGCATTCAGCCTGCATTTTTTTCTACATTACAATCCACACTGGATGCCACCAGCTGATCCATAGTGTCAGTGACCACCTCCCAGTGGACAAGATACCACAGAAAACACCAATCCTCCTCACAGCCGGAGTCAAGAGGCCTGTCATTAAAGCAATAACGATTCTTGGCTCTTCTGGAAAAGGATTAAAATGGAAAATCACTTTGACTGTTATTAAAATGTTTTCAGGGTCTTCAGTATCTAGGAGACAATCTCTGATATGTGAAGGGAAATATGCTAATATTGCATTTCTTTTATAAAGGAAAATTTGAAAAATAAAATAAAAAATTTAATTTTATACCTATACCTACATGTACAGTGGTATTTCAACAATTTTAATAGTGTATTTCCCCAAAACAATGATTTTAAAATTTTGGTATTTGGAAGAATATTAGTAAGCACTGCCATGGTTACCCTTTTAGAAGGAACTCAAAACTTTATAGCCAAAATGATTGTATTTTTAATCTGAAAATTACTGTATAAATAAATATATTACTTTTAGATTATTTAAACTTCTAATTTAAGTACAATGGAAAAATGAAATGATTTTCTAATTTGTGTCATTATAATTCTATGTGTTCCAAAAGTTAGGGGGGTGAAAAAAACTGTAGACCTCTCCTCTTAAGTTAGTCATATTCTCAGATATAATCATAAAAGAAGTGAAAACTGAAAATCAAATGTGATTTTCTGGTTTTCTAAGATAAGGAAGCCATAGAAAGTAAGCTGGCCTGTGCCAAGGTGTTTCTTATGGTTAGAGAGGTGGTTATGGGTAAGCCTGGGGCTCACCCTTTTACCTTTTGCCCACTATATCACATTTCATCCACATATATTCCTAGTCATCATTGCTTTTCCAATGGTATGAATCTGATAGTCATTGCATTTCTCCAAACATTGATGTGCCCACATAACTAAGAAATGTACTTCAGTGAAGCCAACACTCATATGTTCATTAATGAATATGTACCTTTTGTTTTCTTCAAGATTTACGGGTATAAAAGATTACAGGCATTTGAACAAAGTCCATGTGGTAAGAATAGTTTTCATTGGTAAGCACAGTTCATTTAACTTATAATAAACTATATAAAATAAACTTTTCTGAACCATGTTTCATATTATTATAAGTATAGCTATTGATGTATGAATTATATAATGTTCACTTGACTGTATTAGAATTCTACTGAATCTTTCCCTTCAGTAATTCTATAGGGGGTTCATGGAGATAACTCAGCAGTCTAAGCACCTTCCTAGGCAAGTGCAAAGATCAGAGTTCAATCCCCAGCACCACATGCCATGCCACATCTGCTCCCGGGTGCACCGAGAAGGCCACCAAGACTGGGCATGGTGGTGCAACTGTAATCCCAAAGCTGGGGAGGCTGAAACAAGAGGATCATTCTGAGTCTGAGCTGTGTAGTGAGATGCTGTACCAAATACATAAAATTTAAAAAACTACTACTACTACTACTACTACTACTACTACTACTACTACTACTACTAGTTTAGGTATCTAAATGTTCTAAAGCCCCAAGCTTGTGACAAGTGGAAAGTCTGTTGTTCTGGGGTATCCTAGGAACAGCTATCTGAGTCAATCACAGCTTCTTGAGGTAGGATTCAGAGACATCTTTCTGGTTCATCCAGCTGAACAAATCCAGGTAAAGAAAAGAAAGCCATAAACAAGTGAATGGAAAACACTGTTGAGTAGAAGGACGTATAAATTCATTTTGGACATGATGTGAAGGGAAGTCAGAATCAAAGCCAATTAGCTTCTTTTCTACTGCTCCATATAACCTGATTTTTCTCATAGCTTCCCATCAATTTTTCAAAAATTAGAACCAAGGGCAACTTTGAATGACCAACAAAATAAAGGGTGTTCTAAAACTTTTGTAAACACAGAGACTTTTGTTCAAACGAAGCTACATGCTGAAGTTGCTGATTTACTTTTATGCAAAAACCAGCTATATAGAGGGAGACTCCCAACCTCCTTGCTGTTCCAGGAGGCTCAGCCACTGTCCACAGTGCTGAGATACAAGTACACATGTCACTGATCTGCCTCAGTATCCCCTCATCTTTGGGAGAAACTGATTACAGGTGGAAAAACTGAAGCCTAAATTAAGTAAATTTCATCAATTAATGCTAAGTAGATCATGCAAGGCATTACACCTAATAAACTTTTAGAATGTTTTATCTACCATCCTATTAAAATTTAATTGAAAGTTCTTTTATGAAATTTTATTTCATTCATGTCCTAACTGTGTGGCTCCTGTACTTTTAAACACTGGCAGTGAACATGACTGCTGTGTTGATCTCTGCTCTTTCTGCTCATGTGAAGTAAAAAAGAAAAAAAAATGATAATTAGCTTTCAATGTTTTTATTTCTACAAGTGATAAAAAGTGCAAAAATATTAATTTTTTCTATTTCTTTTATGAGATTTTTGGTTTGAGAAGCCTGGAGTTTTTTAATCCTATACTTACAACAAGAAAAAATCTGAAAATCAACAACTCTTCTTAGAGAAGTGCTGTCACAATGTAAATTGCTGCTCCAAAATCTGTAGTGAGAGACATCTGGACATAGAAAATAACAACACCCAAGAGTAGAAGGAATCTAGGAGCAGGAACCTTAGTGGGAACAAGGTGAGGGAAAGCTGAAATGCAATGGGAGAATTTCTGATCCCTGCCTGCACTCTGGGAAGCCCAGGGCACAGGGAGCCTTCACGGCTTTCCGACTCCTGAGTATTACCTATAGGAACTCAACCATATTCTGAGTGAAGATCAAAGAAAAAGGAGAGTAATAATTTAGAGGTAGACCAAAGCATTCTTTTAACCTTCATGAGTCTTTCTTTAGAAGAAACTGTTTTATTAGAGCACAGCCTGTTTAAGTTTTTATCAGTCTAAACCAGATAGGTGGGTCAGTGAGATAGCTCAGAGGACTAAGCACCTGCTTAGGCAAACACAAGCACTGGGGTTCAATCCTCAGCACCGTATCCACATGGGTTCTACCCCTGGGTGTGATGAGCCAGTGACTGAGTCTGTGTGTGGTGACACATGCCTGTAATTCCAGTGCTAGGGAGGCTGAAAACAGGAGGATCACTCTGAGTCCGAACTGTGTAGTGAGAACTG
This sequence comes from Octodon degus, assembly GCF_000260255.1. Classification (NCBI taxonomy): domain Eukaryota; kingdom Metazoa; phylum Chordata; class Mammalia; order Rodentia; family Octodontidae; genus Octodon; species Octodon degus. The sequence continues at coordinate 5,211,596 of NW_004524709.1, read as the reverse complement.
TATGAAATACATTAAAAAGCAAGCAAGCAAACAAGCAAACAAACAAAAAACAGGTGGTGGAATATACCTCACTGGGGAAAACAAGCCAATGTACCTCTTAAAAGTAACAGCCCAGGGAAGCAAAGGAAAGAATGAGACTTAATTCTAGACCAATAGTACATTTTGTCTCTTGCCCTTCCTTCTTATCCCCTTGATAGCACTCTTGTATAATAATATGGGAATATAACTCAAATAGCCTCTCATAACCTTATTTAAGGAGCATTCTTTCAGGAAAACCAAAGAACCCAGGTGAGGGATAAAAACATGTGAATACTAGTCTCTATACCTATAGTTAGAGCCAACAGGAAACAGCCCAGTGAGAGAAAACCTTCAAACTAAAGTTCTCTTTATATTTGTTTTTCTACCCAGTATACCATATCTACTTTTTGACAACAACAATAACAAAATGTCAAGGTGCACTAAAAAGCAAAAAACACATTTTTAAGAGAGAGAAGGCTGTGTCTGAGTTAGACTCAGACATGTGGAAATACTGGAATTATCATGTTGGGAATCTAAAAACAACTATGACTAGAATGTTAAGGGTTGCAATGGAAAAAATCGATCAACCTCAAGAACAGTTGCAATGTCGAAAAAAGGCTGAGGAGCCTAAGATACTAATGGAAATATTAGAAACCAAAACTGTAGCAGAAGTAATTAATGTCTTTGTGGACCCATCAATAGGTAAGGCACGACTGAGGAAAGAACTGGTGAGTCTCACAAAAAATCAAAATAAATTTCTAGAACTGAACTACAGAGAGAAAAAGAAGGAAAAAAAGATATAATAAACAGCCAAGAATTATGAGGCAGTTATGAAAGTTGTAGTACAAAAAAGCAAAATACAGAGAAATAGTTGCAAAACTAATGACTGAGAAACTTCCACAGTTATGAATAGACATCAAGCCACAGGTGCAGAAGCTCAGAGGGCCCCACGGTAGAAGAAAATACCATGCATACAGTCTATTTACAAACAGTACCAAAAGTGAAGTAAAATAAAGTGAAGTAAAATATTCAAAGGGTTGGAAGAAGAGGAAAAAACACCAAGCTAAAATTTTCTATCTGGAAAAATTATTCTTTAAATGAAGAATACAAGACCCAGACTTGAGGAAAATATTTGAAAAATACACATTTGATAAAGGACTCGTAACAAAAAAAATGCAAAGCACGCTTAACATTCTACAATAAGAAAGCAAGAAAAATATTCAAACGGTAGCCAAAATATTTGAATAGGTACTTTCCCAAAGACGAAATATATATGTGATGAAAGAGGTATAATCAAATTATTGGACATCATCTATTGATCAGAAATTTCTATTTATTTTTATTTATTTATTTTTTTTTAGTATTATCATCTGAAGATTATTTATTAGCCCCAATTTAGAAACTAGAAGTAAGCAGAATTAAAAAGCCAAGTCATCCATACCAGATATTTAATGCTCATCTTTTGGTTGTCTATCTTTCCAAACTTAAAAAATATATAGCATGTAATAATAATTATATTCACTCATGAATATTTTAAAAACAAAAATAGTGCTTTTTAAAGCTTTTGTTATTATTTCTTTCCCTTTATGCTCCACCACTAAGCCACACCCTCGGCCAGGG
>NW_004524709.1:5207942-5209553 GCF_000260255.1 Octodon degus | reverse complement strand
GTAGACATTACCCATATTCTTCACACAGATAATCCCTGTGCAAAAATGTATTATTCGGTGTATTTCTTTTTATTTTTCCCATGTATTTCTTAAGATTTCTATTCTAAATAGTAACTATGTTATTGCAGTTACACATTTTAAAACATGCAAACCACATATTGTGTATATTATTCTACACATTGCCTTAAATAGGTCCACACGTATGTGAAGGTAACCCAGGTTGGTATGCGTAACCCTAACTTGCCTCTTTTCTCTGCAGTATAGCATTCCATTAGAAGTCCATCTACGTGTAGATTTTTTTTAAATTTATTTTATTTTATTTTATTTGTGTGTGTGTGTGTGTGTGTGTGTGTGTGGCCAGCTAAGCCCACCTGGGGGCAGGGCTGGCTGGCATGTAGTGCTGGGGGATTGAACCGCGGTCTCTGTGTTTTGCTAAGCTTGTTCTGAGTAGGTGCTTTAGACCACTGAGCCATCTCACCAGCCCAGAAATTTCTATTTAAAATAATAATAATATACACTGCATATCTATGAGAATGATTAAATTCAAAGACACTGATAACAGCAAATGCTCACAAAGATGTGGAGCAATTGGTACCCTTGTTCATTACTGATGGACATTTGGAATGGCACAGCCACTTTGGAAGATGTTTACCAGCTTTCACAAAACAAAATATACTCTTACCATATGATCAAACAATCATGTTTTTTGATTTTTACCCAAATGGGTGAAACTCAGGCTTCACAAAATGTGCACACAAAATCATGCATTTATTCATAATTACCAGAACTTAATATCAATAAAAGTGTGCTCAGTGGGTAATGGATAAACAAATTTGTAAGTGATATGACTAGGATAATATATAGTGTTAAAAATGAGCTATCAAGGCATTAAAAAATGGAGAAACTGCAAGTATCTATTATAAAGTGAAAAAAGGCAATTTGAAAGAGGGTGCATATTGTCTGAATCCAACTATATGACATTTTGGAAAAGGAAAGCTGCAGACAGTAGAGCATAAGAAATTTCCAGAGGTTAGAAGATATGGATAGGACCACTAAGCAAAAAAGAGAAGATTCTTAGAGAAATGAAACAACTCTCTACTGGTGTGTGCATGAATGCTACAACTGTCCCAACCATGGAACATCCAGCAGAGGTGGGCCCTTCAGAGGTAAACTGTGCTCCCTGAGTGATAATAATTCTTAATGTAAACTTATCAATCACAGCCACAAACCACACCAATGAAATACAAGGTGTAATAAAAAACCTACCGACAAAGAAAAGTCCAGGCTCGGATGGATTCACAGCTGAATTCTACAAGAAATTTACAGAAGATGCAGTCCCTATACTCCTCAAATGAAATTGAAAAGGAAGAAGTCTTCCCACAATCATTCCTGGAGGCAAATATTATACCGATACCAAAACTAGGGAAAGACGCAACTAAGAAAGAGAACTACAGGCCAATCTCCCTCATGAACATAGATGCAAAATTCCTCAATAAAATCCTAGCAAATAGAATACAGCAAATCATCAAGAAGATCATACACCATGACCAGGTTGGATGCATCCCAGGGATGCAAGGATGGTTCAATATTCAAAAATCTATAAAGGTAATA
>NW_004524709.1:5185980-5200699 GCF_000260255.1 Octodon degus | reverse complement strand
CAATTAAGACTCAGGACATATGAGAACATGTACTGTAACATCATGTAACTCAGTTGTGTTCCAACTTTTCTGATCAAGGAGATTATGGGGCCAAAGAAGATAGTGATTGATGAAGTAGAGTGTGCCTAAGGAGAGTCACATGGAGTGAAAACATTCTCTCAGTCTTTCACAGAGATCAAATTGGCCAAGCAATGGCCATGACTCATCCACATGGTTGACACTGTCAAAGGATCTACAATCTGAGGTACAGGGTCTCAGGATAAATCCTGAGGGAATTTGACTGACCGTATCAGACCCAAATGCTACAATTCTTGTTACATAGGTCTTGCTTGATCTTGGTCTTAACCATCCAGCAGGAAAGTATAAAAACGACGTACAAGAAATAAAGCTATGCTGTTCTGTTGAGCTGTAGCGGAGTCAGGCCAACAACTTCTGACATTACCAGTCAAATGAAAGACCCAATACTATTATGGACTACTGGACTATTTTGGAATATCTTGCTGAGTTCACACACCTATAATACGTACATGACGGAACAAAAAAAAGACAAAAAAAGGGATATAGATGAATGACCATTTTGTATCTGTGTATTCAAAATGGTTAGGATAGATGTATAGTTACATTCTCTTAATTCAAGGAATAGAAGGATTTGTTCTAATAGTGTTTGTAAATAGGATATCATGTCTGCATCTTGTACAACAAATAACCACTAGGAATGCAGTATGCAATGTGTTAGTTATTGGAACTGTCCTACCAATTTGATGTGAAACTGTCTCATTGCTATTTATTTCTCAATAAAATTATGGAAAAAAATTTTGGTAACTGTTAGAGATGAACTAAATGTAGATTGAATAAAGAGACGCACAGGGCCATTTGGGGAAAAAAGGTGAAATGTTATGGTTTAGATCTAAAATGGCCACCCAACCCTTATGTTTGGAAGCAGAGTGGATTGTGGAGTGGTGTAGCTGACCTGCTGCAGGAGGCAAGGATGTCAGCAGAAGCTCGTCTATGGAGCGTGACTGGGAAGGGTGTGTATCCTTCTGCAGATCTCCTCTATTTCTCTGCTTCTTGGCTGCTATTACATGAGTAGCTTCCCTCTGTCAAACACCTCGTACCATACCTTCCCACCCTGGAACCAGCCACCTATAGAGTCAAAATCATGAAAGAAAACTAACCTTTCCTTATTTAATTTTCCGATTGTTGGTTATTGTGTCCCACCAGTGAAGACATTGAGGAAGACCATGGTATGTAGAAATCATTTAGTTGTTGGAAATGATTCCGTCCTGCTTATTTTCCAATAAGGGTTATGCTAAGTCACATTTTACCCCTTCTCCTGATCATATCAAGAATTTTGATTATTTTGTTTGATTACAATTGTTTTTTTTTCTTTTTTCTTTTTTTTTTTTTGTGGTACTGGGGATTGAACTCAGGACCCTGCGCTTGCCAGGCAAGCACTTATTCTACTGGGCTATCTCCCCGGACTGATCACAGTCATTCTAACTGGGGTAAGATGATTTCTCATTGCGGTTTTGGTTTGTGTTTCCCTACAAATCACATTAACAATAGCATATTTTCCACATACCTTTCAGGCATTTATATCTGCTTTTGAAATAGCTTTTAGATTATTCATTCACTTTAAAGTCAGATTAGTTGGGTTTTGCTCTTGAGTTCTTTGAGTTCTGTATGTATTCTGAATAGTAGTTCTTTATCAAATAAATAGTACAATGGTCTCTAATTATTTAAGCCTTTGTGGATTAACCACAACTACATTATAGTCAAGAATAATAGTCTGATCACAAGAATTAGAAAATTTTCATTCATGTATGAACAGAAACAGTGGTCATAACTTAAAAAGACAGATACTATGCTCTCACAGTACCAATCATTCATATAGTAATACAAGGTATATGGATTTATCAAATCTGACAGCTAAATAATACTTTAAGCATTGAGTAAATGATAAAAATTGATTTAAATATGGCATATACTTATAAGATAAAAGTAGAGCATAAATACTATAATGACTTTAGTAGGTATGTTCATTGAAAGAGGTATGTTGGAAAGGGATTAGCAGAAGAATACAGAGTAGAGAAGACTGGGAAGATCTTACAGGATAAACTTTCTTTGTAACCAGCTGCAGATTATTAAATGTGGGTATATGTGCACAAGGGGATCTTTAAATTATTGATATATAAGGGAAAGAACCACTCATTTATTTAAATTATCTTATGAGAAAATCTGGAGACAGATATTGTCGTCAAGCTTACTCTTGAAACCTAAATGGTTTAGGAGAAATGTTTTGGTTGCTGAGCAGGTCATTGACATCTCCATCTCCCTGGCAGTGCTTTCAAATTCATCTGAACCTTGTGCTTATGAGGAAGTTCATGATGTGACAGCCACAATACCTCTCAACATGATGTCCCAGAGGGATGGGAAAGCAGGCAGCTTTCTAAAAATGTCAGCGGGGGTGGGGGATAACAAATCTACATCTTTGTAAAGGAAAAAAAAAAGGAGTGCTTCTATACAAACATAATTTCTACAGTTTTTTTTTTAAAAAGAACACTTCCTAAAGATTTTCTACTAATTGCATCTGGGTGTGGATATTGTTTATTATTCTAAATACTCTTCTTCATTAACTTAAAATAGGAGCTAGGGAAATTTTTAGTATCTATGAACATCCATGTCTTTATTTTCCAAGTAGTTTCATATTAATAGTATGTTTTCTGCTTTACTCTGTCTTTAATTTTTTTGAGCAAGAAGTATAAACAAATAATGAATAAGTTTAAAAATCTCTCCATATTTAATATTAGCTCAGATTTTCAAACTTAAATTATTCCTGCAAATCTGGCTCTGTGTTTGGTAAATATTTAGTTATGTAAACACTTTTTTTGAATTAGTTTTTGTTACATTTTCCTTGCAAATTTTCAGTATGAATCTTCTTGGGGGAAAGTGATTAAGATAATATTTCGATGCCAGGTTGAGGTCCCCTGACTGCTCTAGAATTTTGCATGCATCATCTCTGCAACAAGCATCTAAGTGAAGAGTGAGGGTTTATACATGGACTAATGTGAACACATTGAGGAATAATTTCCATTCTTTCCCCTCAAAAATTAGTTAGATGGGAATAGTGACTAAGGATTTTTTGGATTCTTGCATCTACTGGGATGTTTGAAATGAATCATAAGGTATCTTGACAGGACACAGTCTTTTGAATAAAATGAATAATTTTCTGATATTCTAAATATGCATATTTGTTAGTACAGGGCATATAAGAACTTCCATCTCAGCTCTATTTCACTGTGAGCACAGTCTCAGTGTAAAATGATTCTGTCTTTTTTCTGTGTCCCAGAAGCATGACCAACATTGATGGTATTTAACATTTCATCAACTGAGCAAGAGAAAGGATGTCACCTCTTTGAACTGCAGGCAAAGGCCACATGGCTAATGCTGACCCCTGCCAAGTGTAATACATGGTACATGAGGCATCCACAATTACTGCGCTACTGTATTTTGCAAGACACAAGGGGTCATAACAATCGGATTGTTATGTTGTAGGAGAGCAATAATTCAAGTCCTGTTTGCTTGTGCTGAGTTAGAGCAAGCTGCTAAGGTCAAATTCAGTTATGTTAGGAGGGCCTGGGCTGAATGTGCAGTGGCTTGTGGGATCCCACAGAGGGAACTTTGGGTCTGGTGGGGATCATGTGGAGAGGCTTCATGTGGAACTGCAGTCGCCCTCAGAGCTCCTAGTAAAGCCTCCTACTTGAAACAGGGCTATGAGTTAATCTTCTGTCTTTGAAATACAGATTTTTATTGGAACCCCACGTACCCTGGAGAGAAGCAACAAAATTAACCTCAGTATTTCTCACCCCACAGTCTCCTTACACCACTGCTAAATCCTGGGTACACGTGCAGAGAGTGCTTAGTCCATCCTTTCAGGGAGGCACAGCCAGGCCTGCAACCAGCTTGAGTGAGGTGTGAGGACACAGCTGACTTCGGCTTTGAGCTCAAATATGGGGCACAGGCTGGTAATCCCAAGACTCTGGGAGGCTGAAGCAGGAGGATCGCAATTTCCAGTCCAGAGTGGGTAGCTTAGTGACTTAGTGTAAACCTCTTTTAAAATAAAAGTTTTAAAAATGGAAATAAAAGGCCCTATTCTAATGTACCAGAAAAATTCTTTGTAGCTCCAGTCCTTTGGTTACTCACAACATGCGAGAAAAATGTTAGCTGTTTTTTTTAAGTCAGTGCTTAGCAATAAATGGTTCATATTATGACATATTTTCCTTTCCCTTTTCCTTAAAATAATGTCTTTCCCCAATATGGTTCATCTGTTTTTCACTATTAGACAGAACACTCAGGGGACACGTGTAACTCAAAGTACTTGTGATCATTCTCAGTCCCACACTATGGTTATTTTCTATTATTGGGTTCTTTTTCAACAGTCATACTTTTCTGGTTAACATAAATAATAATGTCTGTTTTCTATCTAACATGCACACACGCGCACACATACACGCACACACACAGACACCCCAATAATTTAAACACGGATAACACTGGGAAACTGAGTGTCTCCTGTGTAGCCACAGGGGGTCACTGAAGAGCAAGAGCGCTGCTCTTGTCAACAGATGCATCCTCTTAAGTTTTCAAATGTACTCTCGCTTTGCTTTAGGAGGACCTCTCATGAATAGTTTTAAAAATGAAAATAGAAGCAAGGATATTTAAAAAGAATGTACTTATACACGCTCAATAAAGGGAACAAAATTCAGTAACTAATACATTCTTTTGTGATGACAACTTTCCTCCAGATGCCTGGATGCAGATGTGCTAAAAGGGCTGAGAAAAAGTGACAGCAAAATCAAGAAATAAAGGAAGTAGATGTGTGTGTGTGTGTGTGTGTGTGTGTGTGTGTGCTACAAACAAATCATTAAAGGAGAAAAAAGTCTATGCAAGTGAATGGAAGGAATGTTGCAATGTTTAGAAAATAAATTTGAAGCATGTAATAATCTCTAATGTGCTTTATTTGGTAAAATTAAATTGAATATTGAAATTCTGTATCTAAAAGACAAAATATGAGATATAGATTTCCTTGGGCAATATTTTTATATAACCTACTATAAAGCAATGCATGAAAAGCATTCAACAGTTTGATAGGAATATCTCAGGGAACCAAATTGCTGAAGTGATTTAAATATTCTTCATAAAAATAAAGATCTAAAACTAGAGAAAGAAATCTTCCGCTGTTTGCTAGAAAGGTCGTGTGATTCCTGAGAAGTTTCATTTATTAAGTTCAAAATGAGGAGGTTGGAGCATTGGGATGCAGAGTTTAAGCCTAGCCTGGGAAACGTAGCAAGATTTTTGTCTCAAAATAAAAATAAAAAGAGATGCTAAGAAGTTAACAATTATGTAAATCTGGTCTCGATCAGTGAGTGAAAGAATGATAATTCAAAAGCACTTGAGTTCGTGCTGTATGTAGGGCACATAATGACTGATACATATAGTGAATATTTAAATTTTGAAAATTGTAACAAAAACCACATTGCAAATAGTCTCCCTCAGAATTCTCTCACTGTCTTAGAAGAGACGTGTTCCATCATTTTTGTCACTTTCTGAAGCAGTTCTGTGATTCATCTTTCCTGAGTATCATTAGTTATAATGTCCTGGCTAGCTAGGTATCATGAATGGGCTCAAAACATTTACCTTTCATTGTGAATGTGACTTTGGGAACAGCCATAAATTGCCTGATGCCAGATCTGGTGATGAAGGCAGAAGAGGACACAACAGAATGTTTTGGGAGCCTGCTTTTTCACTGGGTGGTTGGCAGCAGCATTCACTATATTTTGGACCACATCATGTAAAGATGCTGACAAAGGACATCCAGCAACTGCTTCACAACGTGAGGAGAGTGAAGGGATAAATGTGTTTGACATTTAAGGAGCAGGGAATGGATAGTGGGAAAGAGAAGCAACTTGGGGAAAATCATATACACACATTCACTGCTGGCTGGTTTGTGGTTACAAGAGTATTTTGAGTAGGATTAAAAACAACATTTCTTTTTTAAAAAAGAATAAAAAATAGTAAAAAATATTAGAAATGATATAGAATTTCACTATATAAAATAACAGGAATTCAACAATGGTTGTTATATTACATAATGTCTTCAAATCAGTTGTTTAAATTATTAGATATAAACATGCACAATTGGTTTAAAAGGCTATTAGAAATTAAAAAGGAGGAGAAAAAAATTGAAGTATTTTCTGCTCCTTTCAATTCTTTTACTATAATAAATATTTGCAATTTAAACATTCACTATAGTTTTTGGTCAAGCATTGCATTCTGCTGGCAAGCTTTTCTGTGGGAACATTTAGTAGGTACATGATGGCTGCTCACCAAGAAGAAATTTAGTTTAGTATGAAAACTGAGGAGAAACCAAGATTTGAAAAGTTAGCCAGGTCTGGTGGTACATGCCTGTTATCCCAGCACTCAGAAAGCTGAGACAGAAGGTTGATACAAGTTTGAGGTCCACCTCTACATTGTGAGTTCAAGGCCAGCCTGAACTACATTGTAAGACCCTGTCTCAAACAACATTGACAACAAGACTTGAAATGTTACCCAACTAATAATTAATAACTTTATAGTAAGTTTGGCTAATTTTGATGTAAGTCAGAGAAGATTATGAACTAAAGTCGAATGAGTAAGATAAAAACACTCCCAGAATTCTTTGCTTATTGTGAGTTTTCATGAAACCAGTGTAGTGGATTTCTAACTGGTGGTCAATGTTTTACACCCAGCTGAATTAAACTAGAATAGTGCTGGGTTCCTGATGGGAACTCAGCTTTCCTCATCACTGGAGGAGCTTGGGGCCTCACTGTTGCTGAGGATGGCTGTGGTACTTTTGGGGGAGCCCTGGTGCTTACCCTGAGCATTGCTTCCTAGCTCCAGTTCAGATCCCTCAGCCTGCTGGCACAGATCCTTCATTCCAATGGCATAGACTTCCTAGCTTCCACCACTGACCTTTGGGCCTTTCCAGAATAGATCTGTGAAGCAGGCCTGTGTGAGACTTGTTGTGGGCTCTAGGCCTCCAGTTGTACTGGTAGGAGGCATTGTTATGAGCTCTAGGTTTTCATCTTGATTCATGCAGGATATTAGGATCCAGGGCCTCAGCTTCAGTCTTCAGTCTTTAGTATTTAGTGTGTGGATAGATTTCTTGCACTTGTTGTATATGATTCTTGGGTGATTCATTATAAAATACTGTTATAAAATGTGTCCTGTACTATATCATTTGCCTTGCAAAACTCCAAACCATGACAACAAGTAAGCATTTGTTAAGTATATAATAACCTTGAGATACAAAAATGGCTTTGGTGGATGCTGCAGATTTGTGTGTTTGGAGGTAGAAAAGAGATTTTAAGCAAGAAGCAAAGTGTCAGGAATTTCAGGAATTCTGTGGAAGTCATTCCGGACATCAGAAGTCATAGGAAATTGGTAAGAGATCTAGTCAGACAGTTTGAGATGAGTTTTAATAGAAGCAAACATAGTTGAATTTTATTTTATGTCAAATATATAGAAAGTATTTTAGTTCAAAAATCATCAACTTTTTTGAGCTGATCACCAAAGATGATAATTTACCCCCAAAATCTGAGGCTCTTTTATATTATGAATATAATATAAATGAAATATATATATATTTCATTTCTACCTACTTTCAGTTGTCATGGCTCTTACATGTGTTACCAATGGGAGATTTATAGAAGCACTGGTGCATTCGAGAGTTTATTACCTCAACTAAAACCAGCTATCTTTGTCATCATTTACTAAGTTATGCTGTAGAAACAACCATTCTCCAAATTGAAATGACTTGCAATAATAAAAGCTCCTTTTATAATTGCATGCATGTAGGACGTCACTTTGCTCTGCAGGGTCCTCAGTCTAGGGCAATGGCAATGCTCAAGTGTGAGTTCACTATCCTTGAGGCAATAAAAACTGCAACACTTCAGCTAAGACACAGGGCACATTACTTCCAGTCACCACCCAGGAAAAGCAAGTCTTACATTTAAGTCTTATGTCAATGAAGAGAAAGCTAAGGTGCATTTTCAAATATACTAATAATGGTGATGATTATCAAAATAGTTTTGTATACTAATTTTGCAGCAGTTTCATGACTGTATTTGTGACCAGTAATGCCAAATGCTTTTTTACTAATATCTAAGATAATTGGTTACTGTGTTTTAACTGTGTGCTTTAATTATTGCTAATTTTAATTATTGATTAAACATGATTAAGCATGAATGGCCTACTGATATGTAAAGGAAGTTTTTATCATTCACCTATTTAAGTCAAGCTTACTGGCACACGTCTGTAGTCCCAGCACACAGGAGACCAAGGCAGTATGCTTGTCAGGAGTTCAAGGACAGCCTGAGTTACACAGTGAAAACTTATTTCAAAAAAAGTTAATTCATCTGTTAAGAATCTATAGTAGGATTGCTTATTGATAAATTTACATTCAATATTATGAGATGCTTATATAATTTTGCTATTAAACGCTGACCAATAAATTAGAGCTATGAAAAATGTACAAATTGGTGTATATTGAACCACATATAGCTTTCCTAAATAAACTACTAGCAAGTTTTATATCTTATGTATATTTTAAAATGTTAGATAAAAGAACTATCTTATATAACAATATTTTTTTCCTTAATACAGTTAAAGAATGTAGTATCATGATTGAAAAGCCTAAGTGGATTATTCCCAAATTCCACATTACAAACCCAAATACAAAAGTATACAATTTAGGAGTTCTTACTCCTACAATCTTCTGTTATAAAAATCAGAATTAAATTTATAAAGATTGAAGGCTGGGCCAAAGTTCAGTGGCACAGAGCCTGCCTGGAAAGTGTGAGGTCCTGAGTTGGATTCCTAGTGCCAGAAACCTATCAAGATTGTTTTAAGTAGGCACATAAAATTGTGGAAAATACGAGTGAGTGAGTCTCTCTGCTTGCTATAGCAGAGATGGCTGTAACCTCTTACATAGATCTCTTACGCACTGGGATAATTACCTGTTTGTTTGCTTTCTTTGTAAAGGTAGTGAGAATATTGTGTCTGTCTGGTCCTAGCCCAACCCATCACTAAATATAATAATCAGCAGAAAGAGCTGATCTTTCAAAGATAGCTAAAAATGGCCATTTCTTTTAAAAAGAGCTTTAGCCTTTTATAGAATGCTTAGATGCATGTCTTCGATACTTGAGGTTAAATTGAAAAATCATAAAACATATCCACGAAAGCCACTCATCATCCTGAGGAAAAGCTGTGGTCTGTGGTTAAGGTGGGCATTTTAAAGGGCTGTGTGAACTTTGAGGCCAGTAACTTACAAAGACTTCTCTAAATGTGGCAAGAACACTAGTGATTTTCTAGGGAGGCTTTTGTCATCAGTTTTTCAATAGTCAGAGTTCAGTTAGAGATCCAAAAATGATCTCATGGAGTTAGACTCCCTCTTCCACTCTGAACTTATCACAAAACAGAAACTTCTAAGATTTTAATGGAAATAACAATATAAACTCTTGGAGGGATAGACATCCAAATGTGCAAAAGTTTATCAAGATCCCTACTTAAGATAGTAACTGGGGAGAAATGCAGTTTCATTGCTTGAAACTTAGAATGTTTAATGAAATGGAAATAGCTTTAAAATCTGATTTTATTTGAGGTAAAATTAGTCTTAGAAAGGCTGCTTCAGTGGTACATAGAATTAATATTACCAGTATATCATGTGGAAGAGAAATAAGGCTTGGAAAGAAGCCAAAACAGAAACACATAAGAAAAAACAAAAGAAAACAAAAAAATGAAAAAAAGAAGGTATAACTTGCTATAACTTAAAAACCATATGTTTTATTGTTATAGACAATGGTTAGCTCTTCAGATTTTCCAGAGTTGCCATACAGAATCTTAAAAGCAAAGAGCAAGAACATTAAAACTTTGACCAGAAGAGCCAACTGTCCCCCAAGGCACTCACCTCTTCCTGCTGTCTATGTATGAGCTCTGGGGCCTGCGAACCACCTTTCTGACCAAGGAGGTCCTGGTCCCAGCTGACGCTCATTCTCCCTCTCCCCCCTCTAGAATCCTTCCCAGTCACCAATATAATATTCTAAACATGAACTAATGTTATCTTCAATGACGTGCTCTTCTATATGATAAAATTTTAAAATTTGAAGTCGATCTTTATCATTCCAAGATTAGTATTTGTGAATTTGTCTATTTAAAGTTGTTATTCCAAAGAAAAGTACTTTCAATCCATTTGGAGGTTACTTTCAGTCATGTGTTAAGAAATTTGAAAGCTGTGGAAGGTGGAAGTTAAATATACATTCACTGCTGACCTAAGGCCCTGAGGTCCTTCATCTCTCACCATCTACTCAATGCCATGTTTCCACGTTGCACTTCCTTGTGGTGGCCAGATGTGAAAACCAGCCCCCATATCTGGTCACTGAAAGAAAGTACCAACGTGGAAACATGACAGTGAGTAGATGGCAACAGATGAAGGAGCTTCACATCTGGTCACCAAGCACTGTTCCTAGGGGTTGTCTGCTGGTTCTAAGCACAAGGACTCCTGACATGCTACACAGAGAAAATACAGGTTTTAGAAATACTTTGTTTAGGTGTCATGTATGGAGCTGGTGGCCCTGACCTCCATGTCAAGGCATCCACAATATGTACTATATAAAGTGTGTTTAAACAGAGGCACACTTGAAACCAGTTTATGTCTTAATTTATTGGTGAAAATAGTGTGACCAGAGCCTTTTAGGAACCTCACTCTGCATTTCCCCACAGAGCAAGGGTTTAGGTTCATTCTGTGTACCTGGTGACTTTATAGAATGTGGCTTGGACAAATAGCAGGAATCAATTTTGTTTAATCTGTGCAACACTCTAATTTAGCTACCCAATTCCAGGCCTTTTTCTGTTAATCAGTATGCTTAGTGATGGGTTGGATTGGGACCAGAGACAGACACAACAATATTCTCACCACCTTTACAGTGAAAACAAACACAGCATGCCACCAAGTATTTATTGTAGTACATAGGAGACTATCAGAGGTTACAGCCAACTCTGCTGTCACAAGCAGGGAGACTCCATTTCTGCAGAAGATAAAAGCTTGGCTGGGAATTGAACAGTGAAAACAATTAAATCAAGAAGCAAAAGAGAGAATCAAAGGGTACCTTCTCAAATGGAGATTTTTAAAAATGAAACTCCAAGAAAAGAGCAATGAAACATCCTAAAGGTTTTGTTAATAGAATACATTTGCTGTGGCGTGATGGGTAAAGGATCACTGCCCATTTTAAAGAGAAGGGAATGGACACTGGGAAAGAGAAGCAACTTGGGGGAAATCACATATTCACACACATTCACTGCTGGCTGGCTTGTGGTTGCAATATATAGTTTCTTGATTAAAGCTATATATTTGCTGTTACTGCTCCCATTTTTCCACTTCCTATTCTACCCCACCCCAGCTTTCAACCTTTGTGTCTGTCCAGTTGTATACTGGTTTCTATTTTACAAGAGAGACTCAATGGCTTCTTTTTTTCCAAGCTGGCCTGAAGTGTTAATCTGCCTGTCCCAAGAAAACTAGCAACCTGACCATCATCCTAAGCAGATCAACAAAGCAGCTGGGTATCTGAGAGGCTTAAAAGGCCAGGAAATCTCATAAATTAATTGCATTCTCTATCATTAACCTCAAGGTTGGATTAGGTCACCTCGATTAAAAGCCTACGTCCAATGACTGAAATGAGTAAGAAAGAAGTTCAGGACATGAAGACCAATACTTACATTCACAGCAATATTAACACCAGACTCCTTGGGGCTTGCAGTCTGATTTATTACACATCTTTTCACAAGTTCACATGATTTCTACACACACACACACACACACACACACACACACACACACACACTTGATTTGCTGGAGAAGAAAGTTGAGATGACCTTGACCCTGTGACTTCAGTCCTTTCTGCCCCATGCTCTGTCTCAGTCAGTGTTCGCACCTTGTTGACATGGATCTTCTAATCTATAAAATGATGATGCTGAGAACACTGCAGAGACTTGTTTGGTGTTTTTTATGTACCAGGGATTTAACTCAGGACCCTGTGCTTGCCAGGCAGGCACTTACTACTGAGTTGTCTCCCTCGCCCAAGACTTGTTATAAAAGTGAAAATGATCACACTGCAGAGACTTGTTACAAAAATCAAAAGCTGGTACTAATTATCAAGTAGTGCTGCATATCCTGTACTTCCAGTAAGTGTTGCCTTCTGTCCCTCCCTGTTCAATCATCAGTTGTTCAGTTGTTGCTAAGTGACAAATCACTCTGAGACTCAGTACTTAAAACAGCCTCCCTTTGTCACCACACCCTATTTCTGATGTGTTGGTCAGGAGCAATGTCCTACTCATGGCTTGCCTGGTGAAGCCCAGCTTCCAAATTCACTCTACTGCTGAAGGGCCAAGTCCAGGGGGAGTGCACAGAGACTTGTTCTCAGCACTTGGATTTCTATAAGCTGCTGGAGTGTCCTACAGCAAAGCAGCTCAATTCCCCCAGAGGAAGTGATGGAGGAGGGGAGAAGAAAGATGAATAGAGAGAAGAGAGAAAGCATTCATGCTGGAAGTAGCAGCATTTCACAACTGGATCTGAGAAGAGGCATTTTTTAATATCTCCAATTTGCTACTGGTCACACTTAAAATAGATATGAGTACAGGAGGCAGGGACCACAGGGGACATCTGTAAGTTTATCAGCCACAGTCCACACAAGATGCTTAGCTGTTTACTAAGGCTAGACTATTTGAAGCAGTACCAAGTGTAAACTAAACTGATATAGTAATAATAGGAACCTCAGAATTATTGTGCATATTGTGGTTGCTTAATAGAAATCTAAGGCAAGTCATATATATGAGCCACACTTAGAATCTCAAATTTTGTGGTAGCTATATTAAACAGTGATGATGTTATATAACTTATTTTAAGCTCTTTAAGGATTGATTTCTTCTGTTGTAAGATGGAATGTCTGTAGTCCCCACTTGCTGGGTCCATTGAAAAACTGATGGAATTATTTGAGAAAAATATTTCAAAAAAGGCCCAGCTGTAGCAAGTTCTCATGTATTAGGCATACAGAGTTTGATAACTGTTTTGTTTGGACTTACTATGCATTTGGTTCTTGCATCTATTGTAGAAGAAGCAAAGAAACTGATCAAATATAAATAAATTTCATGGGCAGATGAGCTATGACCTAAGAAGATTCTAGAAAAAGTTGAATGGCATGATAATAATAATATATTTTATAGTGGTTCTTTCATGAATGGGCATTCTATCAAAGAAACTCAGCTCGGAAAACATTTAAAAAACTGTCTTGTTTTCTAAAACCTCTTGTTCCCAGTTATGATTACATAAATTACCCAATGGACAAGGTTACTCAAATGAGATAACTAGAATCACCTCTCTACTACTATATTGAATTTCTTTTTTGGAAGACTATAATTACATAAAATGCTAGTTTCCTGAATGCTAATAACTAGGAAGAATATGTGAATATGAAAGTGTTAATGATTTTTTATACTGATAAAAAAGCAGTTTTCTGATAATTTTTACTGGGTGTATGTAAAAAAGATGGAGAGCAAGAGAGGTAGCCACAGAGGGAAAAATAGACAAAAGAAGAAAGAAAAGAATGAAACAGGAGGGGACAGTTTTAATAAAGGGCAGTATTTTTAATTAATCTCTTTCTCATAAAGTGAGTTTTCAAAATATGTTTAAAATTCTTACCTCTCCACTTTCTTCGTGGCATATTTCTTCATACTAAACTGAATTCAGAAGATTCTATTAATGAAGATGGTTTAATGTCTGTGCATTATTATAATGGACTCCTTTGTTCAGTGCTTTCTTCCTGTGTCATAGACTAAGTCATTAATCAATGGGTGCTAAAAAATAATTGTCTAGTTCCTAACAATTGTCTATTGTTGGAACATTTGGAATTTTAAGATAAAGATGTACAGCCTGTTCTAAAAAAATGGTTTAAGATTACCCTTCATGGAATCGTGGACATATTGTTGGAAATGCCAAGCAGCTGACCTGGTTTAATGCATTTTTGAGTCTCGTTGTTCAATTGCCTATTCAAATCGGGCTAGAAAAGTTGACTTCATTAATGTCAGGAAATAATGATTTCATGTTTTTATTGAGCTGGCACTATTATTAAATACAGAAATACCAGAGAATTCTTTAGCACTTTAAATTGGAAGTGAAGCACATTAGTGGCAGTTTTTTGTCTATTTAACATCATTTTTTTGTGCATAGTATTCCCATTGTAGGTGCCAGCTATAAATAAGAATCTTGTATCTGAGTGATTATGATTCAATGAGAAATATGTGACTACATAATGCTGTTTTAGTAGCTCAAAATTAGATATCTTTCTCATTGAAAGTGCTATAATTTGAAATGTCAATAAATACACTTCATACCAACTCTTCCTATAAAAAATTACACCTTAAATCTGTCAAGATTGAAGTCTAGCTCACAGCCTAAAAAATGTGAATTCTAAATTGGGGGAAAATGTGTGCTCTGATTTATTACTATTACCCACATTTTAAATAAATTTCTGTACATGACTAAGTCATTCCAGACGCAGCATTTTTGTGGACACTATTTTTAGCTCATCCTAAACTATAATAAAGCACCCTTTTGTTGATGATTATTATT
>NW_004524709.1:5165356-5185880 GCF_000260255.1 Octodon degus | reverse complement strand
ATATAATTTTTTTTCCTCCCCAGCTCAGCCCACACTGAGGGATTGGCTGGCATGGTATGTGGTGCCGGAGATCATACTGTGGTCCCCTGCTCCTGTCAAAGCTTGCCTGAGCAGGCACTTTAGACCACTGAGATATCTCACTGGCCCACAAATACTATTTTTAATTGGAGATGAAATAACTATTTTTATCAGTATTTCCATCCCAATGAGACTGACCATAATGAACTTTCTTTATTTTATCTGTGTCAGCACACAAGATTGGGCAGTACTCTGCTTCTTACATTTATTCAGTGGCTCTTCAGAGCATGTTTATTTAGTGGAAGGTGGCAGGGGCATCCACTGTCCCCTTGATTCCTAGGAAGTCCAGAAGAGTCATTTATGTTAACAGGTCTGTTCTGGTCTAGTGATAACCACTGCATTTGACTTCATAGGCGATGAGTAAAGCCAGACGCATATCACTCAGGATCCCCAAAACTGGGTAAGATGAGCTCTTGGTTGTTTGTTATCTGCTTAGATGCTGCACAACCTCACAATTATGTCAGAGAAGAGGAGCATAGCTAGGTTAGAGGAAAGTTATACTTTGACTTCTTATTTTCTGATGTTGTCAGATCTTCAGATTTATTCATTGATTTTTAAAATCACTTTTGCTTTTTCTCTAGACCCTCCAACTTCAGGAACACGTGTAACAGAGGGGGCCAGGTCTCCCTTACATTAAGATTGCAGTGTACCTGTCTCAGACTCTCACTACCTGTGTTGTTATCCTGAACATCATGATCAACACAGTGGACAGGACTTGTAATAATTACTGGGTAGGGGGCCAGGTCTCCCTTACATTAAGATTGCAGTGTACCTGTCTCAGACTCTCACTACCTGTGTTGTTATCCTGAACATCATGATCAACACAGTGGACAGGACTTGTAATAATTACTGGGTAGGCCCTCTCTCTTCACTGCCAAGTTCTGTTTCTAGAAAACATTTATTTTGTAGATAGCCCTGAGATTGCTCACCAGTCATGGGTTTACTTTGGTTTCTGCTTTATCCACTGGCCTTGTCTTCCTGTGCCCTCCACTGAAGTAAACAGACCAAGTCACAATCTCTGAGCAGCTTTTTTCAAGAATTCTCACCTGCTGATACATGTACTTTCTTTCCTTTTAACCAGAGTGAGGTGGGGTGCATTGGAATTCCTACCACAACAGAGTTTCTAACAGTGAAATTCTTTTTTTCCCTATAATTTTATTGAGAAACAAATAGCAATGAGACAGTTTCAAATCAAATTGATAGCACAGTTTCAATAATTAACACATAGCATACATTCCTCCCAGTGGTTAATTGCTGTACAAGATGCGGACATGATATCCTATTTACAAACACTATCAGAACAAATCCCTCTATTCATTAAGAGAATGTAACTATATACCTATCCTAACCATTTTGAATACACAGATACAAAATGGACATTCATCTGTATCCCCTTTTTTTGGTTAAGTTCCGTTATTTGAACATTATAGGTGTGTTAACTCAGCAAAATATTCTAAAAGAGTCCAGTAGTCCATAATAGTATTGGGTCTTCTGCTTGACTGGCAATGTCAGAAATTGTTGACCTTAGTCCCCTACAGCTCAACATAACAGCATGGCTTTACTTCTTATACTTCATTTTTATATTTTTCTGCTGGATGGTTAAGACCAAGATAAAGCAAGACCTATGCAACCAGAGTTGCAACTTTTGGGTCTGCTAAGGTCAGTGAAATCCCCTCAGAATTTATCCTGAGATCCTGTACCTCAGGTTGTAGATCCTTTGTCAGTGTCAGCCATGTGGATGAGTCATGGCCATTGTTTGGCCAATGTGCTCTCTGTGAAAGCCTGAGAGAATGTTTTCTCACCCTGACTAACTATATATACAGACACCTATGAACTAAGCAACTGCACTGAAGATGGCAATTTGTAATAGTAGGTTTATACTTGGAGTGCCTGTCATTCTGGTCTTCTGAATATGGGCTGCTTGTCATGACATGCCAGTTGCTGCTGTGCTATCTCTCGGGTAGATGATAGTTCAAAAAAAGGGGGAGGTGAAGGTAGGCAAGGGACAGGAAAAGGAATGTTGTGGGATTGTCCTGCTTCAAGGTTGTATATGGTTAGATTTTTGGACTTAAGTGTAAACATAAGAATTATATAATTCTTTATGCCTATTTTTAAAATATATTCTAATTTTTAAATGTTTTTTTCATCATATTCTGTAGGGACTTAAAGATCAACATATCAATACTTGATGAAAAATACCTGTTCCATGTTATGCCTAAGATGTTTGATATTCAGACAGATAATTAGGTTAAGCTTAACAGCCTAGGTTGTATGGTAATAACAATAAGCTTCTCTTCTGGAGGGTTAACAACCTGAGTTAACAGTGAAATTTTTAGTCCTTGGTTATCTTCCAGATAAGTGAAGTGACTCAGGAATTGTCAAGAAAGTGTTTTACAAGCGTTACATAAACTTGTACAGTGCAACATCTATTATACTGCGATGTCTTCTTATTTGTCACACATGGTAGCACACCGTTGGTATGGCCTGAGGTCTGATCCAAGTAGACTCACCAGCTTCAAGCTCACCATGTGCATTAGGCCTTTTCTTCCATATGAATGAGTCAAATACCACATGATCAGGATGAAGGTGAACGGGCAGACCTGGAGAACTTTTCAGGGTTAGAAACTTAGACTTCTGCTTACAGGGAAAGACTTGCACCCTAATATTGAGGTAGGCCAGAGGTTATTCTGCTGGAGGGTGGTGGATTCTCCTTTGGCATGGCTGTAGCCATGATGGAAGCTGCATCAGAATATTTTATGGTAAATTGGAGTGAGTAGCACCTCTGAACTCTATTAGCTCCTTATCTTCTTTTATTTCCATAATAAGTTTGACAAAAGCAGAAGCTTCAGGATTAGTGACTGGGCTGCCTTGAAGGTTTAGCTTTCCTGACCCTGTGAGCCTCAGAATGGCCATGGATTTCTATAGCAGCCACAGGTACAAGTCAGGTGTTCCAAAGGGTGGCTTCTCCACTGGGCTTTAGGTGTCAACACTATAGAGGACCTTATCCTGTATGGCAGAGACAACAATTTCTGGTTAGTTAGTTGGATAATGAAAGCATTTAACTTGAAATAAAATATTTGGCAATAGTTTGTAGTGGATGAGTTAGATGATTGTGAGAAAGAAAAACTAAATATGTTGTGCCTAAATAATTTTGTAATTCTGTCTTATTTATTTTTAGCTGTGAATGTTCAATAATGCTATGGTTTGATTGTGTTCCTGAAGAGGTCAGGCGGGAAAGAATCCCTAAAGCAACAGCACTGGGAGGGTTTTAGTAAGCGGTATCTGGGTCAGGAGTACTTTACTCTTATGGATGGGTTACTGTTGGGTGTGAAAGGACTAACGGCTGTGGGTTTGCTTCCTTGCTTTCTCTTGCTCTCTTGCCCTCCTGTTTCTTCCAGGGGATAACACAGAAAGAAGGCCCTTATCAGACATAGAGCTCCTGACCTTGAATGTGCCATCAGCAGAACTATGAGAAGTAAATCTCTGATGTTTGTACATTATATTTATTTCAGGTATTCTGCAGTAGCAGTACATAGTAAGAAATTCAATATACAATTTTTGAAAACTTTATTTTTAATTTTTGAGTATTTGTAATCCTTTTTCTAATAACTTTTTAGGCTTAAAAATGTGGGTTCATCTATAAACTGTTAATATAGAACTTACATAAATTACATTTTTAAATTTGTCATTGAGGGCCCACAAGATAGCTCAGCAGACTAAGCGCCCGCTTAAGCAAGTGCAGGGACTGGGTTCAACTCCTGGCACCACATGCCTCACTGACCCTGCCCCATGTGTACCGAGCCAGCCAATGAGACTGGGCGTGGTGGCCCACACCTGTAATCCCAGTGCTGGGCAGGCTGAAAACTGGAGGATCTCTAGGAATCCAAGCTGTCCTCTGAAAGCCTAGCCTTGAGTACTTATAATATTTTTATCTAACTCAGCTGCCTACAACAGTATATACACACCTTCCAAGTCACATGGCTTACAAACTCAAAACACAGTGAATTTTATGGTTAATTGTACCACTATACACCTGAATTTTAAACACACTCCACGTATAGCTATAAAAATTCTAGTCCCTTGTTTCTGTTTCGAATGATATATGTATATATTTTTTTTCATGTAGAAATGGTCTTTTATTTTTCAAATGACAACGTTACTTTTTGGAGAATTGCATTTATAAATAGTATGACTTAACTTATTAGAATGTTTAAATTATCCTTCTGATTGAATTCATTACTTTCAATTTTAAGACAAAATAAACTGACTTTAAGCTTCTAAAGTTATGTAAACTGTATGTATGTATGTATGTATGTATGGATGGATGGATGGATATATGTATTGGACTTGTAGTATTTCTTTTTGTTTTTCAGCCTTCCAAGCACTGGGATTACAGGCATGCACAACCAAGCCCAGTCTTCTCAGGGTTCCCTGGGGGCGGGGCCAGCGCAACAAGCCAAGGATCTAAGGCCCAGCCACTGCATCTGCCTGTGCACGTGCTTTAAACTACTATTCACTCATGAAATGAAAATCAAATTAGAATAGTTATTGATTATTTAATTGAGGACTAATGTGAACACAAAATATGTAAAAAATAAGAGCATCCCTTAGGGTAAATTTTTACTTGATTATTTTGTTGTTTTGTGACATAAGAACTTACTTTGTTGATGCCTTTCAAACACTTAAAGCTAAATAGTAGAACTTCAAATTATATTTTTCAAACTTAATACATTTTTATTTCTTTTATAATTCATGTATTATTTAGTACAGTTTTTTCCTCAATTTATATTCATGGTGGAAAGTTGGTACTTTTCAAGGCATTGAAAACAAGCTCACCAGTAAAATATTGGTTTTGGTATATTTTCTTGTGTATTCCTCAGCATATCAGATCAAAAAGGGAAGAACACATTCAAATTTTGAAACAACAAATGTCGACTAAGCTTCATTGCTATTCATTCAGATGAGAGTAAATATGCAAGTATAAATTGACGTCAATCATTTTTATTAGTTCACCTACTTTTTATCACTTAGACTTAGGATAACAGCATGTGACTAATACACAGAAATCAAGTATTGTTGTATCAATTAATTTTTAAGTCAACATCTTTTTTTCTAAAATGACAAATTATTTTGTTTCCGATTAAAGGATCAAATAATATTTTTGACTACCACATATTATTGATATAGCAATTAGTCTACCGCTTTTTTATGTGTTTAGTACAGGCTCTACAGGGTTTTACTACACAGATCAGATTTGTAGTGATCGTCCTGTTTTCAACCTCCCAAGCACTGGGATTAAAGGTGCACACCACCACTCCCAGTCTCAATTGCACTCTCAGCATGTTCCGGCTGCAGGGCTGGCAAGGCACACCGGGGATCGACTGCTTTATATCAGGGGCTGTGTTCCTTTGACATTTATACATTGAAATCTTAACCCCTAATATCTCCAAATGTGACTCTAGAGGAGCTCAGTTAAGCTGAGGGCATTAGATTGGTCCCTAATTCTATAGAATTCTGTCTTTTAAAATATGGGGAGAGGGCTTAAAAATGGGGTAAGCACAAAGGCAGAATGACAGAAAGACACAGGGGTAGATGACTGCTTATAGTCCAAGGAGAGAGTTGGAACAGCTCCTCCTTACCAGTTTCAAAAAGACCAACTCTAGTGGCACACTGATCTTGGATTCCAGCCTCCAGAACAGGGAAACCATAAGTCTTACTGTTTAAGCCACATGGTGGTTGTGTGATCCTTTGTTCTGACATCCCTCAAAGCCTATTACTGTTTACTCTCATCTTTTTTCCCTATACCAGCTTTGTTAGTTGACTCATTGTGACATTGGTAGGGCTTATGGCATTTACATTTTTAATTGCTAACCTAATCATCCTGTTTATTTAAGACTTAGTTCTACTGTAAAATGTTAAATATTTTCAACCCTCTCGTTTCTTTTGTGATGGTTTCCTCTGGCATCTCCAGGCTGACTTTTAATTTTGTTTTATTTAATTTGGAGTGTTATTCATTTATTTAAAAAAACAGATTTAGATACAATTTAAAATAAAACTAATTAGAAAAGAGAAACACATTCAGAACCACAGCAAATAAAATAAACATATACAAAGGCTAATGCTATGCACTGCATATTGCACAAAATTATGTACACTTTCACAGTAATTGACTGATTTGTAGATGTACCATGACTGATTAAAACCATCCTCCTTGTTCTTGATGTTGAAATTTTTAGGTCAGGCTATGAGCAAGGGTTCACCCCTTGAACTAAGGACCTGCTATTTCCTTGTTTAAAGACGGTGCATGGGAGAGTGACAGCTCCTGTCCTTGGGGATCATTGCAAATCACTACTCCTGCTGAGGCTTCTGCAAGGTTCTGACATCCTTCCACTCTAGCATGTATGAAAAGAGATGTCTATGCAAAATCTGTGCAGGTTGTCCAGCTCTGCCCTGAGTTGGTTCCAGGTTCCCATTCTTGCCACAGCCTTCTGCCCATGGGTGGTTCTGTTTGAACGGATCAGTAATAATCCTTTAGTGAAGAGCAGTTTTCCATTGTATGACTACACCACAATTTGTCTAGCCAATCCTCTGCCAATGAAGGTTTAAATTCTTTCATTTTTTTTCTATTACAAATAAATCTGTTTTGAACATTCACATACAAATCTTTGGATGAACATAGCTTTTATTTCTATGACTAAATACCCAGGTGATTCCATCTCATTAGGTGTACATTTAACAGTTTTTAATGCTGCTGAAATATTTTCTGTAGCTTGTTTATTCCTATTCTTATGAAACAAGGTTATGTTATGAGAGTTCTACAAGCCAATTTCAAAGGTTCCTGAACCACAGGATCAGGCACAGTCACAACAATGATTCTCAGTGGCTCCACTCCATACGAAAACCAGTGTTAGCTAGTTATCTTTCTCATTGTTGAGTCAAAATACTCATCACCAAAAGTTAAAGGATAAATCTTCACCTTTTGTAGAGGTTACCATCCACATTTGGATGGCTCTAAGGCCAAGTAGCAAAATCCATAGCAAAGCAGGGGAGGAAAAAGGCATTCAGCAGTAAGCAAGGGCGGCGGCAGCACCTGCCACTCCCTTTTATCCCTTCCAAGCTACCTACCCTTTGGCTGGTGCCAGCCACAATGTGGTGGGCCTTCTTTAATGCTAGCATTAAACACTTAATCCTAACATCACATTTTTAATCCTAATGTCACACCTAGGTCCAGCCACCTCTGAAAAGTTACATCTATGACCTCATGAGACTTCAGGGAACATATGTATAATAATACAGTAATCAATCAGATGTAGTAATCAAGTCAGCGTTGTATCTGTATCAAGTATACAAAAGGATCACATGGAAGGGTGATAAGTCTAAAAATAAATTCACTTAGGTATTTACAACTGATTTTTTTTTTTTTTTCCGGAACCGGGGATTGAACTCGACCCTTGTGCTTGCTAGGGAAGCGCTTATTCCACTGAGCCATCTCCCCGGCCCCTACAACTGATTTTTGAAGAAAGTGAAAAACCATTATACAGAGAAAGAAATATCTAATGAGTATTGCTAGAACCACTGAGTATGCACATACACAAATTTAATAATTATCTGACCCTAGGTAAAAATGTAACTTCCAACCAGTGCAGATCTAGCAATAAATTCCAGTAATTCTGACTCTTAGAAGGAAACAGATGAACTTCTTTATGTTCTTAGTGTAGCCAGGATTCCTATTTTCAGGGTCTGTTTTGTTGGGTTGCTCCTCTTCCACAATCATTTAGTCTTGGCTCCCTAGAGCATATAATTGAAGCCAGTGTTTCATCATAAAGGTCTCTGAGGATCGTTGACATCTCAGGATATCACGAGTGAGAAGCGGTGGGAATGATTAGAAGATTCTACAGGCACTTTCTGGCCACAAAGAATAATACTCGAAGTCTACAACTAAAAGTGAGAGATTATTTTTGCTCATACTTTCAGTGAATAGTTGGATGACTTTGAAGCATGGAAGAATGGCAGAGAAAGGTTCCTCATGTCATGGCAGCCATGAGACAGAGAGAGAAGGGAGGGGGGTAAATGGGAGATGTGCCCTTCTGGGTCACGCTGCCAGTGGCCCACTTGGTCTGACGACACAGACCTTACCTCCTAGCAGCAAGGAAGTTACATTGTCTCCATAACTAAACCACCCACCAAAAGATCCACTCATGAGTTTATGAGGCTCTCAAGGGACATCTAAATATAAACCATGACTGTCTGCTTTGGGTCCCGAAAGATTCATGTGCATCTCTTTATGAAAAGTATATTTAGTGCATCTTTAAAGACTTGCTAAATTCTTTTTTTAAAAAAACTGTTAACAATATCTATTTATTTATTTGGTACAGGGTCTTACTACAAAGCTCAGACTTATAGTGATCATCGTGTCTCAGACTCCCCAGTGCTGGGATTACAGGCATGCACCACCACGCCCAGTTTGGATGGCAGGCATGGTGTACCTGGGGTTCTGGGACCAGCATGTCATGTGGTACCGGGGATTGAACCCAAGTCCTTAAGTTTTCCAGGTAGATGCTTAGACCACTGAGCCATCTCCCCAGCCCTGACTTGCTAAATTCTTAAAGGTTGTACCACTGTTGTAAAGTCCAAGTCATTTTTTAGGAGCAGGAAGTGTTAGAAATGTTTGGGCAATCTCTGTCTCTTGTTCTTCTCATGGGGTGTTAATCTTTTTCAGGTCTCCCTTGTTTTCCTGGGTACAACCTTCTATTTAGTCATTGGAAAGATGAAGCTCGTGGTGTCAAGGCAGTGCAAAGTGGCAGGTGCTGTGATGGTCTTTATAAAGGCTGTTCTCATTCAACAGGAAGGCCAGACCAGGTGGGAGACATGGATCCACCAGGTGTAGTCAAGGATCACTACTGAGCAACAGAAAAAGCCCAAAGGGGAAGAAGGAGGGGCATCAAAGAACTTTGGGGGAATTACAGAGTATGTGTACAATGAAAATTGAGCCAGGACAGAGTAAAACAGAATGGGTTAGAAGAACATCCAGGAACCAGCCAGACAAATCCCTAGAAGATCCAGTATTTACTGCATTTGATTTTAATGCTCTTCAATGAATACTTAATGTATAAAGTTCTGAGTTTATTTAATAATATTTAGTAAGTAAGGAAGATACTGGAAATCACCTTTTAGAAAAAAATATAGTGGTGTTTCAGAGTCCTATAACTCATACCTGGAAGAAGTGCTTGTTCTTTCTGTTATACATGGCTCCTCCTTCATGCGATCAATGGTAAAAAGGAAAACCTTTCCTGGCACAGAATCTTTGATGGTGCTACTTTCTATCTATTAGACTTCATTCAGGGATTACCATTATTTATACTGAAAAAATACTGACAATTTCTATGAGTGAGTTGGAGTTTCAAAAGCTTTTCTATGTTAACATAAGCAATTTCAGTTTAATCTCTTTAAATATTTAACCCTCACAAATATCATTTGCATTCTTTTCTTTTAATTTATATTTTTCTTACTTCATGCTTGTAGTACATAGTGCTTACATTGCTTGTGCAGAGTTGGTACCTGTTTGTAATACATCTTAATATGCTTTTCATATGCTTTCCCTCTCCTCCTTCACTCTTCTCTCCAGCTCATAGTCTTTTTTCCTTTTGCCAAAGATATAATTCCCTGTTTCCTAGTATCCGTTATTTTTCTTTTTATTTATAATTTGAATTTTTCACATAAAAGTAATAATGTGATATTTGAGCTTGTGCATTTGATTTATTTTACCTTCATTATGGTTTGAAAGTGCATCTTTTTTTTTTCCTAAAAGTGAATCATGTTTTATCATTCTTTATGGGAAGGTAGTACTCAATTTTGTATCAATATTACATTTTCTTCATACATTCATCTATTGATGAACACATTGGCTTCTTCCAATATTTAGGCATTATGCCATTACCACGTGTATGCATTTATACTGTAACATGATGTCTATAATTTTTCTTGAAAGATACTTAGGAAGGGCAATAGATGGGTCAGATGGAATTTCTATTTTGTGATTTTGAAGAATTTCTATGTGATTTCCATAGTGTTTAAACTAGTTTGCATCCCCACCAACAAGGATGAAGGGTTCATCGTTTATGCTCCTTCCAACAAATAGGATTGTATTTTAATAATTTCAATTTCCTTTTCTGTATTCTGCATATTGTAAGATGTTAAGTTTCATCATCTGCAATTTTGTTATCAATCACCTATGTTCATTCAACAAGAACATAAGTAAAATCAGTATGTATCATAAAATAGTGACAAAGTGTAATATAACCCATATTATAATACTTGTTAACCATATTATAATATTCCTTGACTTTCCTTACGCCTCATTTACCATTTTTTTTTGATGCTTATTTTGTTGCTGGATATTCTCAAGACGGGAGGCAGAATGGTAAGCCTGTCTGTTTATTAAGGCCCAAATAGTATTGATCCATATAATACATTTACTAATTTGAAATGTTTTAAAAAATTAGGCATTGGTGGTCCAATAATCATTATGACCTAAATTCTGTAGAGCTTGGAATTCTCTGGGACAACATATCATCCCCCAATAAATACACGCAATCTGCTCATAAAGGATAACCTTGTGAAACAATGAATTTAGAAGTGAGTTTGTTAAGTACCCTGCCATTTGACATAAGTAAATGACATAATTTTATAGGCTGAATTTTCAGGATATGCATGACAGTCCTCAATATTTAATTATTTCATGGAGAGGTTCTGCTACTGTCAAAAATTTACACTATCTAGAGAATTCTAGAAATTATCTATTTTAAATTTTCTTTTCTTTGGGGGAAAGTCTGGAACCATAAGTTAAGACTGTACTAAAAAAATCAAATGGATTAACAAACTAATAAGAAAAATCAACAGACAATGAAGAAAGACAAACCTAAATTCTGTTTGTGGCTCATAATAAATGATCATACGGCTTTTTCTCTAAATGCCAAGAGGTTGGTCAGTGTTAATGCATTTTATTGTAAGTAATGTTCAACTACTTATTCAAATTGTGCTTGCCAGGAATATTGAGAATGATGACTTTTTTGGTTGTGATATTATTAAGGATCTTAATTATATTGAAAATTTCTTTAGTCATGAAATTTTAAAATGCAAATATAAAAATCTATAGTAATAATAATGATGTAAGGCTAATTATTTTAGTGTATTTAATTCTTTTAGAGTATTTTATGTATTCTGGACTCCTTTCCTAGATGCATGTCATAAATAAAACTGATTATAGCCAATCTGGGAATATGTGGACACATAATTCAGTTTTAGTGTTTAATATGGGACAGAGAACACAGCTAAGTTCAGTTTATTTTTATGTCCCATTCTACTTGACTGGCATATCTAAAGGTCCTGAAAAATCCATACTGGAGACATGAAGGAGACAAATGGTTTTGTTGAGAGAAAGTCTGCTCTGAGCATTGTGTGCTTCTGGTGAATGATATTTTGCCTTTAACAACAAATATGTGACTGTGGATGCTGTTTCCCTTACTTCTGAACAAAGGCTACAGTAGTTCCCCATCTCCTTGCCCTATTGTTTATTTTTATGTGATATACTCTTGACATTATCTCGGAAACTAATTATTCTGCCTCATTTATTTTGGGACCTCTTCATTTTGAATTTATTTCACTTTGATTTCTTTTTAGTCCTCTTCTTTGCAGTTTATACATTAATCTTTCTTTCTTCTCCACTTCAATAATCTTGACACATTCCAATGGTGGAGTAAGGCTAATGATTTAACAGAGGTATTTGTGAAAGCTCAACTTTTGAAGAAACAACCAAAAGTCAACTACTGAAATAAAGATTAGGAGAGCCCTTATTGGGACTAAATACCTAGGAATGAAGCTAAAATGCTTAGTTGGTCATAGATTCACTCCAATTATATAGCCCAACTTCTGAATATTAAGAAGATAGATGAAATAGAACAGGAACTATATTTGGGACATTTAATGGAAACAACTCTGATAAAACATAGCGCATTAGAGAAGAATGACAAGGATGAGCTGGAATATTAATCAATTGATAATTAGCACAGTTAGTCTTATTGCAAGATCCTATCTGAGAAGATGCCTAGATCAGACTGCCTTGGTTTAGCCTAAAGAAGTCAGGAAGGAGGGCTTCCAGTGAGTAGCTTAGGCTCTTTAGAAACCCTGTTTTGGGGAAGATGGTACATCTACATATCTAAAATTCAGGACTCAGATCAGTGCCTACGTATACTAAAGGAGCCCATTTCGGAACATGGGGTAAGAATTTCTTACCGAAGAGAGACAGCTCTCAATGCAGAGCATTTTTTAAAAGATTTGAAAACATGCATTGTGGTTTAGGTCTGTTTAGAATGCAGTTTACTTGGTAAGTGAAACTTAGTGGTGGAGATGTTCATATCTGGGTGGTTAACCATACTGGCAGGAACCTGTTCTCTTCACACAGTTACCTGTTTTGCCTTTGAGCAATAAGCCAAGGGTTAATAAGGCTATTGCCTTTCACAGTCTTGACAATGAAGAATGAGACACAGAGTCTTAGCTGGGCTATTAACTACCAGAGATCTTTACTTGATGGTTATTCATGTGTGGCTCTTTATAAAACATAATGCATCCTTTGTTTGGGTCACAGTTGGAGAAGTGGCTCATGGTCAACAGTAATTCCACAAGAAAGGCATATTAAAGATCCACTGCTCGTGGACACCCAGAAAACTGAGAAATTTACTCCCTTGCCCAGGTAACTATATGGAAGAGGAATCCACCAAGGAAGAGATCAAGCATCCACTTCCATGGGGCTCTTTCTTTGGCAAATGTGCTAGCAACAGTATTAGAACTGAACTATCTTCATATTAATTAGAATTATCTTCTTTAATTAGATCATTATTTCTTACCTAAATCCAATAGATAACATGTTATCCATACTACAGAGAGTATAATCCCACTATGTTTCTGAATGGTAATTATATTTAGCAATTAGGACTCCAGCAGTAGAATTTTAGATAAAATATTAAACATTTTGTTGATTGTCTCCAAATCCTTTTTCAACTTACTTTTGTTTTTCTTTTTCTATATAACTCCTAATGACATCACAATTTCCTATGGGGCACATTTATTCCAGGAAGAGTTTCGGAATGAAACTTTGGCTCAGACCCTTGTTCTGCCAAGTACTGTTTGACTTTGCACAATTCTAAACAGTCTATTTTAAGACTTGTGAGAGTGTCCTCAAATATAAGCTGGGTAGAAGTAACTATGAGAAGTAAGTGAGTCGAAATGTTTAGCTCCAGCGTCTGCCATATGGTGGGTGATCAGTAAAGGCTGGTTGTACATTTCCAATTTGCTGTCTGTCCAGATATTATCTGTCCTTCAGCTCCAGGTGGAATTCATCCTCTCCAAAGAGTCTCCCTGACTAATTCACCATATTGTCTACTTTTTGCCACACTGACCCTTCATAAAAATTTCCAGATGGCCCAAGTGAAACTAATTTCTGCAGATGACACAGGTAGGTTATTCCTATAATTCAAATAATTCAAGCTGCTTCTTCCTTTTTTCTGAGCATCAGGTAAGCAGAAATAGGATGAGCTCTTACTTCTCTTTCTCTTATTACTTTACACTGGAAGGAAATAAGTGATGTGAAGAAGGATGCCTCTCAGAGTGTGTGGAATTTGCACCTTAGGCAGAAAAGATGAGTCATTTTACGTTAAGAGCAATCTCTTTACTTAATCATTAAATTAAATTATTTAACCATTAAGGTTAGTTTGTCAGAGATATGCATATATAAGGAGGACCATGGGCTTTTCACTAGGTGTTTGCATTTGTGGTTGGTGCAAAATCCCCATGGCTGCCTATGAGAAATCCCTCAAAACAGGGCAGGAATTTTTCCCACTTTGTAAATTTGGATGTGAAATCTGTAATCAAAATCAAATGAAAAAGTGAACAGAAAAAGCTCATGCTGACCTCAGAAAGATTTTCATCATGAATTCAATTCAAAAGCTTCATTTTACAGAATCCAAAATACAAAAAAATCATGGCATTTTGTGCTCTAACAGTGATGATGGCAAAATCAGTCATACTTGTCTGTTTTCTTCTTTCTTAACTTGCAGCTGGAATAAAAGTTCAAAATGCAGTCAAATATCAGATATGCATTTGAAAAGGACCCCATCTATGATATTTAATATAATTATAATTTTTCAATATTTTGTTCACAACAAAGTCATATTATGATAGCAAGCAATATTAGCATATTTATAATTTTACCCTTTGTGCCCAGCCAATAACTTGCAGGTTCTCTAATTTAAATAATCTTTTGTTTAAATTTAACTACTTTCCCACTGCAAACAACACCATTGACCCCAATGTCAGACAATATTATCTACTCAGTAATTTGCACCAATAGCCTCATTGTATTTCATTTAGCAGAATGCTTATCAGGGAAAGACAGGAAGAGAGAAATCCACAGTTCTTTGTAAAATAAATGGAAGTAATAATAATAAAAAGATAATACTTGGGAAGTAGATTGAGAAAGCATGCAGAAAGATGGCAGAGAGGACTGATATTTAGCCTTTCAGTAGTGGTGGTAAAACCAGGACTATAGCTGGACTCTTCCAGCAGGAAGTTGCTTGGCAGTCGTAGTGTGTCAGTCATGATCCCTTGTTCCCAGTTTCAGACTCCTAGGAAATCCATCATTTGGCTTTTGAGCTTTGAAATGAGGGACACAGTTGCTTAAGTAACCTATAAAGGGTAGAGGTAGAATAATGTGGAAGCCGGGTATAAGATATTTGAAACTTTGATAGTACTAATGAATTGTATAGTTGCCCTTCCAGTATTAAAGAATTTTTGTTAAGTTCTCGTGTGTGTGTGTGTGTATGTGTGTGTGTGTGCACACACACACATGAGTGTACTGTACTAGAGAACAAACTCTCTGCTGTCTATTGCTGTTAGAAAGAAATAAGCTAAGTGGTTTTTATTTCTTTTTTCTTGTGCAGGGTCTCACTACACAGCTTGGACTCACAGTGATCCTCTTGTTTTCTGTCTCCCTAGGGCTGGGATTAGAGGTGTGTGCCAGGATGCCCAGACTCCATTACTGGCTCAGTGCATCCAGGGGCAGTGCCAGGGATCGAACCCTGGCCCCTGTGCTTATCTAAACAAACACTTAGTCTACTGACTTATCTCACTGGCCATTAAGCCAAGTGTTTAAATCTAAAATGCCCCCCAAATTCTCTTCTGTGTAGGAGGTGGCAGTCTGGCAGGTGACATGGGCCATGGGGGTGTGACTTAGAAGGGTGTATATCCTGCTTAGCTCTTCCTTTTTTTCTGCTATCCAGCTGCCATAACATGAGCATCTTTCATCACCAGACCTTTCCACTACTCCCTGTCTGAGCTGGAGCCAACTGATTGTGGATGGAAAAGATGAGCCAAAATAAACCTCTGGTCTTTGAAGCTGCTGGTGTCGAGTACTGTGTCCCAGAAAGGGGAAAGGGACTAAAACGTTGAAAATCCATCAAGAAAGAAACTACTATGGAGTAATTGAGTAGGAATGTGGAGAATTTGAGTAGGGAGTGCTAAACAGAGGGGCTACTTGCTTTTCCAATGGGAGTTAGGCCTCAGTGAAAAATATGAATGTTGAGTGGTAAGAAGGAGGCATGCAAGCAATGATGAAGCTTTTCTGGAAGAGGCAAAGCTGGTGCTAATTGCTGAGCACAAAATACTGTCAGGGAAAGATCTGGGAGGAGCTGGGCAGCGTTGGAGGTGAGCACAACCCCCTGCTAGCCAGAAGAGTTGAAGTATCTTTTACCAATAACTGTTAACAGAATGGGAAAGGTGCAGTCTTCTTCTATTTGTCTGAAGTTTCTTGGACACTTCAAAAGGAGGAAGGAGTGGAAGGGGAGAGCATTCAGGGCTTAGCATAGTCAGAGAGGTGAAAAGTAACAAAAAGTAGGGGGGAGATTTATCTACATGAAACTTCTGGGTCTGTTAATTGATGCTGTGTAGGTGAGAATCCAACCCTACAACAGAGATTGGAGACAGGGTCCCCATCATTCCTGATGAGGACATTTCAAAATGACATGCCCGAAATGTAGGTGATGGGTATATTGACCTTCACTTTTCACAGAGTTACCTCATGATAACTCCAGCATAAGCTGAAAATTTCAAAGTCAGAGAGCATTGAACTCATGTAACTTACCGAACATTGTAGCTGAGTGTAGTGAACATCATAGCTGAGTGTTATAGAGACTGGGTTATCACACAAATACGGGCTAGAAGTGTTAGAAACTATGTTAGTGTTTGCTTCAGGCTCTTAGTGTTCAACTGGAAGGAGGAAAATGAGGTCAAATATAATTACATTTAAAACTAAAGTCAAATCTTCCAGGGCTGCTGGGTTACTTTTTTACATATTCAAAGTAGATTTTTTGATGTTTTCTTGGTAGCTATTATATCTATTACATTTAAAGCATTGAACTCATGGTGGACAGAACTGTCTTTGAGTATTAGGAGCAAACCTGCTCATAATTATAAATAAACTGAAACATCATAAATTTTTACCATTAAATCATGGAAGGGAAATAAATGCAAAAAAACTATGAATACACATATGTATACACAAATGTATGTGTACATACATACATGGAACAACTTATTTTATTATTATCATTTAAGATATTTTGATATTTTTTATTGAGTACCCTATTTCCTAGACAGAGCTTGATATTGTTAAGTCTTTTGTGGATAGAGATGTCTTGGTTTAATTTTTTTCTGTAGGTCATGATTGAGAAAAAGTTAGAAACACTAAAAGCCTTAAATAGTATTACTTTTTTGTCACAGTATAAAATTGGTGATTTTTGCAGAGTTCTTAGAAAATTGTGGGGTAATAATTTCACAGATTGTCAGTGGAATTAATGTGTCTTTCTTGGCCATATGGTTAATCCACAGTGGAAAAGGCACCACAGGAAAATAATAGGACAGAAGTTCAAAGAGACATGAATTTTAAACTTGGGTCAACTGTTGGCTAATTCATAGACTCTAGAGAGGCTATTTAATTTTTAAATATAATTTTCTTATAAAGTGGACATCAATACCTTTCTAAATAGTATTTCAATTAAATAGTAAAATAAGCCAAGATTAGTGCCTGGTTCATGACTATATTTAATAACTCACAATTTTTAATTATCATTATCATTAATAATATTATACTTGGTGATACACTGAATATTATAGATTTCAGGCTATCTGTAAGGCCGACATCAGCAACACTGAAACCTCATTTAATATGTCCTAGTTTGAATGTCAAGCTAGCATAATCAAGAAGAGAATTTACACCTATGTGATGGAATCATTTACTTAAAAAGATCAGACATTAATGCTTCATGTGTGTGTAATTTAGAAAAAGAAGACAATTGCAATAGTCAAAACAGTTTCACAGGATGTTTAGGGAAAAGGATTTAAAATAATCCTCCCACTGTTTCCTTTCTAAAGCCTCCACTCTGAGGAAAGATAGTTAGGCAAAGCGAAGGTGCATTGTTCAAAGCCGTAAGTGTAATAATAGCCCTAGTAGAGTTAGAGCAAGAAATGAGGCCTCCTGGTGACCATGGCAGAGCACATGCCTTTTAAAGTAAGAGTACAGTTGAGTTTGCAAGTAGTACAGCAGTCTTTTCTGACAGATTAAGAATATGATATAATAAAAGTTAATTATACACAACCAGCCAAGTTAAAATAATAAAAAAAAACTTCAAATGTAATTGAACCTTGGTGGTTTCCATGGTAATGGGAAGCTGAGAGCTTTCAAATAGAGCAATCTTGCAAAAGAAATGTACTTTGTGATTTTTCTGACATCTTGTAAGTGGTTAATCAGGCTAGATCCATCCTGATGATACTGGAAGTTGAGACCAAAGAGGAAAAGCAAACTACATTTTGTTCAGTCCCATCAGCATTAAGCATTTGGACACTGGTCTAGGCAGCGTGAAAATGGAGTCTGTGAGGAATGTATGCCACTCAAGCAGCCTTCCAGAAGTTCATCATCTATTAGACTATTTAAACGATCAGCAATAGGCAGGGTTGGGAGAAGGGGGAATGAATATGCACAGGGTAGAGGACCTTTAGGATATTGAAATACTGAAATTATTTGTGTGATGTCATAATGTGTTTACACATTACCTCAAATTCACAGACTTTGCTATATCAAGGGTGAATTGTAGGACATATCCTGAACTTTGAGTAATAATCATTTGTCAGCATAGGCCCCTCAGCTGTAGGAAATCCGCGCTCTCATGCAGTGTGCTGAGAGTGGGCAAGATTTACATTCAAGGAATTTCTAACAAATGGACTTTATAAAGGAGAAAACGTTACCATAAGGAAAATTTAAGAAAATGCCAGCAATAAATCATAAAATCAACTTTTTCTTTATGTAAGAGAACTGTCTAAGGTTTTGCAGAATTTTTAAAAAGACAGGAATAAAATTAAGTATAACAATGGTAGGCTAATTAGGAGGCTTATGGTCAAAGCTAAAATATTCTGTCTATTTTGGGTGGAGGAGTACTTATGGTTATAATGTGAAGTCAAGTACATATGCAAAATATAAATGAAAACCACAAACAATATAAATATGTCAAGACATTTCCAAACTAAAATAAAAATTAAAAATGATAAAGCAAATAGAAATGTAGTAGAAAGAAAAATTTAAAAAAGCACACAGAAGACAAATGATGAAATGTACAAAAGAAACCTATAACAGTAATTCCAGTAAATATAAATGACTAAAATTATCCAGTTAACAAAAATATTAGATTGGATGAAGAAATTTGAGATTTATAATGAAAGAGAAGTTCAAAGTGTGTAGATGGGAAAGAGGTAACAAAATACATTAGCAGTAACAAAAACAAAGAAACAGACATTATTATCCAAAAATAATCAACCTTTTGTGATAAAGAAAATTTTGATATAGTTGATTACTAAATACGTGTTAAATTTCAAGACAGATTTTTAAATCTGTTTCAGTCTTAGATATACTTTTTATTTTATTTATTTATTACTTTCATTGAGAAATAGCAAAGTGACATTTTCAAAACAGGTTAGTAGGACAGTTACAATAATTAATATACTGCACATTGTTGTCTTCATAGTAGTTATTCATAGTAAAAGATGCAGACATGATATCCTGTACAAACAGTATTTGCACATATAATTGTGTCCAAACACTATCTCTATCTATCTATCTATCTATCTATCTATCTATCTATCTATCTATCATCTATCTATCTATATTTCACTATAAAATGGTCCTTCATTTATATCCCCTTTTTTGTTTATTTTTTGTCAGAGATGGGTATTCTGTTGCCATTTAAATATTGTAGGTGTGTGAATTCAGCAAAATAATCCAATGTAGTCCAGTAGTCCACAATAGTAATGGGTTATCTATAGGACTGGCAATGGCAGATTTGTTGATTTGAACCTTTTATAGCTCAGCGTATTAATACGGCTTTACTTTTTATACCTTGTTTTTATACTGGATAATTAAGATCCAGATAAAGCAAGACATATATAACAAGAAATGTAACTTTTGTATCTGACAAGATCAGTCAAATTCCCGCAGGATTTACCCTGAAACCCTGTACTGCAGTTTATAGATCCTTTGTCAGTGTCAGCCATGTGGATGAGTGACAGCCATTGCTTGATCAATTTGCTCTTTGTGAAAGCCTGAGAGAACATTTTCTCTCATTAGGACCAAGATAAAGCAAGATCTATATAGCAAGAAATGCAACTTTTGTATCTGACAAGATCAGTCAAATCCCCTCAGGATTTACCCTGAAACCCTGTACTGCAGGGTGACTCTCCTTAGGTGCATTGTACATTGTCGATCACTTTCCTCTGTAGTACCATAATCTCCTTGATCAGAATATTTGGGACATCACTGAATTACAGGATGTTACAGTACAGGTTCTCTTATGTTCTGAGTCCTCACTGACCTTGAATGGCTATGGCCAAAATGTTGGCTAAGTCTTAGATATACTTGATAAATAGCCTTATATACATAGCCTGAAATAAAAATAGAATGAATCATGAAAAATGCAGAAAAGAGTAAATCCATTGCTATGATATGAAGCTTAACATACTCATAATGATCAATTCAAGCTAACCAAAAACTAATAAATATATGGAATATATGTGCAACATTAATTCAGCACTCATATATATGGAACATTTACAAACTTGAATAAATTTGTTAGAGTCCAAACATATAAACAAGTTCTTATGATAAAAATTCATATAAACTAAGACTATAATGATACAGTACCTCAATTCATAAACACCATTGTTTAAAAAATGAATTAAGTTTGGGAACAGAAGAATTTGCCAAAACTTTGTTTCCATTTGCAAACTTCACATGGAGTAACAAACATGACTACAACCATCTTTCCAAGAACTGTGGAACGAGTTTAGCTCA
>NW_004524709.1:5152467-5165256 GCF_000260255.1 Octodon degus | reverse complement strand
ATATAAAAATTGATTAAAAATATCAAGGATATATACAGGGAACTAAACACATCTCAAGTTTCCAGGGCACATGTTTTTCTCAATGATGAAAATTTAAAAGCCAAACATGAATACTCCCTTTAATTCACTTTTTCCCTTCTACTCTAGTTAGTACTTAGTACTTTATAACAAGAAGAAATAATATCTTGATTTCTGCACCTCCTGGACTGCCTGATTGACTTAACCCCATTTTCTACCCTCTTCTTGCTCAGAGGAGATGTTAGGCACCATTCACATTTATTTTGTGCTCCTACTACACACTGCCTCATTCTCCCAAGATTTAGGGTCAGCCTCTGTCATGGAAACTGCATACTTCTGTAGTCACAGAGACTTGCTAAAAGTTAGCTTTAGGATTTGCTGATAAAGGTGGAGAGTCACAGCAGAG
Organism: Octodon degus; assembly: GCF_000260255.1. Taxonomy (NCBI): domain Eukaryota; kingdom Metazoa; phylum Chordata; class Mammalia; order Rodentia; family Octodontidae; genus Octodon; species Octodon degus. Next base: position 5,164,832 of record NW_004524709.1, on the reverse strand, counting down.
CCTAAATACAAAGTCTAGATACCTACAAAGTAGGTCCAGTTGGGAAGCACCATTCCCTGACACCTAAGAAGGGACCACCTGTGTCAGAAATCCTTCCTTACAAGTGGAGAGAAAATTCCTCCAATTGAAGTGGTGTAGAGAGATCACATAGGGATCGCATAAAAAATGAGAACTAATGTCACTCTTGCCCTGAAGCTGCTTCTTAATCATTCACCATCCCCTTTCCATTAACCAGTCCTGGCTCATGCTGCCAAACTTGGAAGCATGCACTGGGTTCTGGGATGAGCAGGACACAGAGGAACTAACTACAGTGCACTGGCAAGGTTTAGAGGAGTATGTGTAGGAGAAAATCATGGGTCCATTAGGTCGGCTATGTGGATAGCAACACACCATTTATATGGTAACACACACACATGAAACGAAATCTAGTCTTCTGACAAAGACACTGCATCCCAGTGGTTGGCTGTGATGACTCCTTATATTTGCATACATCAAAAGGCAAGGTTACTTTGGTGAAGTTCTTAATAACACACTTTTGGCTTATTGTTAAGAAAAGTCCAAAGCATTAGTTAACCAGTCTGTTAGAGTAGATTTGCTATGCAGTGAGAAATCACTATCTGAGTGTGTTCCCTAGTATAGACCAAAAGACAATGATTTCATTAAAATATAAGAAATGAAGTAGCATGTCCTCTGTCATGGAATTTTCATCAAAACATTCTTTTTGTTCATATAGTATCAATAGTTTTGATGAGGGTATGACATGACACAGGCCAAGTGGCAGCATTTAGCCATTAGAGAAGATGTGAATCTTATCATTGTCATCAGTTGCAAGAACAGACATCAGTCTCTTTTTCCTGGAACCTGTGGTGATGGCTGATGAATAATGATACTTTCAGTGAAGATATATAAGGTCAATCAGCTAGAAGCCTTCCCTACTCAAATCATTATAATGCTAACAGCCATAGCAACAATCAAAATCTGACGGAAAAAAATGACAAGGAATGTCACAATGGCAAATCATATCTCCTCTTCCAGGCTCCATGTCTGTGCCAGTTTACAGAGCTAGAATACATTGATTAAAGAAAAGGCTAAGTAGCCTTTAAGCAAATTCCTTTCAATGATTTGCAAATATGGCTGGAAATTATTTGTCTACCTGGCCACCAAAATAGGCTGTGGTCTTTTTTTTTTGACAGGAGCCATGTTTTACATCCGGATATCCCCCCCAAAGGCTCATGAACTCGTTGGGGGGGGATTAGCTTTTCATAGGTGTCTCAATCTGGGGTATGTGATTCTGGGATTAAGGGTGTGATTCTCGCAGAGGCTCTAAGGTGGGTAGCCTACATACAATATGAAACTGAAAGTCTTGTCTTCCCCCCTTGTTGCTATTGCTGTTTTAGACTGCTGTGAATTGATGCCCCTCTGCCATATGCCACCCTGCCTTGGAGTCAGTTTATTTTGGATTTAAAGTTCTACAAACTGTAATCCCATTAAACCTTTCCTCTTAACTTTCAGTGTGTGCTATTTTGTCTCAGCAACTAGAGAAAACAGACTAACACAGAATTTGCTACAAGAGAAGAGTAGTTGTTGTGCTAAAATCTGACAATAGAGTTAAGGAGGCTTTGGAAATAGCTTGTGTGATGGGTTAGGAAAGGTTCAGAGATTCTGGGTGGAACTTAGACTTGGATTATATGAGATATTCTGGTCAGAGCTCAGAAGACCACACAGCCAGTAAACACCAGGCTCAGGAGGTTTCTGCTGAGAACTGCACTGACTGAACATCTAAATGATGTGTTTTATGCCTTGACATAAATCTTGTTAACATTTGTACAGGGGTATGCAGCTAAAGCTGCCTGTGACTGACATTAAGGATGATGAACTAATGAATCTGGAGAAGAAATTTCAAGGCAGTTGAATGTTGAGGTGATGGGATGGCTGCTGTTGGGGGCTTTTAGCCAGATTTATGTGGAGAATCAAGAGCAAAGAATCCAGCATGATGATTTAACATATGAATCTGGTGAGAAAGGGAGCTCCAGTAAAGATATGGACTATAAAGATAGAGGAAAGGTGATCTATATTGCTGAGAAGGAATAGGAGAATAGAAAAGATGGCCTGAGGACATTATGAGAAACAGCAAGATTCCACCATTTTAAATCCTCACAATTGCAAAAGTTAAAGGACTCTACCTTTTGCTTTGAGAAGAGAGTCCTAGAGAAACATGTTCTAGAATGGTGGCATCTGCACCAAGTTCAGAAATAGTAGCATAGAGAATTTATTCCTCTGACTTGACTTCAGAGTGCTGATCAATCCTGGATATTTACTCCTATAATTAAGAGAAAGGGAATCTTCACTGGTGCTCAAGCTGACATCAGACTTTGGCATTATCCATGTAAAGCTGGTTTTAGGTGCATGCAGAATGGAAGAGTTTTGGGGCTAGGCAGACTTCCGCCAAGATTTCAAAAGAAGGCCTTGGAGGACAGGCAGTGTAACACTGAGAGGGCAGTGTGTGATGTCAAATGTGTGATGGAGACCTTAGAATTCTGGAGAAGCCAGTGATGTGGATAGTCTGAGGAAAACTGCAAAGAGGGAGCAAAGCAGGTCCAAGAGAGAAGCTATGGGAGCTCCATCCATTACAAGTGCCATAGGGGTGTACCTACTTAAGCCCTTTGGAGTCCACATCTTGTCTCAGATTGCTTCAGATGGTGTACTTGGAACTACAGAACTTAAATGTTTACCCTCTTGGAGTTTGGACTTGCTTTAGTTCCATTCCTTTGTATCTCCCTGTTTATAACTTTTGGAATGGAACTGTGTATCTTGTGCCATTGAATGTTGGAAGTTAACTTTCATTTGTACACAGATAAGAATATGCCTTAAATCTAAGAGGAGACTTTGGACTTAGTATATTTTCAGAATGGTGAAACTGGTAAGACTTTGACAACTCCTAGTGGTGGAATAAATTCCTTTTCGGTAAAGAGGTGTGAATTAGTCTTTGGGGAACCCAAGGGCAGAATATTATGACTTGTGTTTATATGTCCCTCCAAAGCCTCATGTTATAATAGGGGTGGGTTTTTCAGAGATGGATGACTCTGGACTGTGTGGTCCTGGGATTAAGGATGCTGTACACCCTCCCTAGTGTGTATAACATACATACATTATTTGGGACAGAAAGAATCTTGTATATATCCCTTGTTGCTTTTGTTGTTTTCTGCCACTATGAATTGTTGCCCCTTGCCCATGTGCCCCTCTGCCTTAGAGCCAGCCAATTATGGACTGCAACTTCTACAAATTGTGTGAAATATTTCTTGAAGAATGGCACAAGTAGAGTTTTCAAGAAATATTAGAAACAGTAATAATAATGACTACAGCATTCATAATGGACTACGAATTCTTCTTGAGTCTCATAAATGTCAGAACAATTTTCCTTTCATAACTGGACAGAGTCTAACTACAGAAGTATCCCAATTCTGTTCTCTCTCACAAAGTAGAAAGTAGGTATCCAGATAATGGTCACATTCTGTCAATAATGGTACTGTTCTCTAGATGGCACTATGTTAATTGGACCTGGTAATGAGAAAGTACAAGTTACTCTAGATATTAAAATGAGACAAGTATAGAGGAAAAATAATAATAATAATTCTGTAAGTATAGAGGAAAAAGACACATGGAAGTTCAGGGAACTCTCACATTAGTGGCATTTTTAAGGATTAGTATGATTACATTAATTTAGGATATCCACTTGACTTATAAAAAGGCAAGGCACTGCACATTACACTAGCTGCAAGCAGTGTAGGAAATTTGTGCCTGGAAAATAGTGTAGGAAATTGGGCCTGGCAGGATTTTAGAAATACTATATTCTTTATTGGAAATAGTCACTCACTATAGCTGGAAACTTGTCAGTATTAATTGGAGTCAAGATCAAGAGAATTATCTGCAGCAGAATCAGTGTGAAATGTAAAGTGGTTTGCTTTATATGATTTAGTGCAGAAGTATCTTTGATGTTTAGTGAGGATGTGTGGGGTCTCTCACAAGGGCTAGATAGAGAAATGTGCATGTCTTTCAAGAAGCCCCTAATATGAACTGAGAAAATTGGATCCTCTTACTCAAAAACTTAAAGAATTCCAGTATAGATAATTGAAGATGAAGACATCACTTTGGGTACCATGGATGAGCAGGTCTGTCAGGCTCAATAAAATTTCCAAATATATGATCTTGTTGCTTTGTTCCTGATGTCTCTCCCTCACTTGCCTTGTGTTGAGTCCATTAGGATCAGTGTGACTTTTGTGTGTTAGTGGGTCTTGAACCTAGGGCCTTCACACTGAGCTGCATCCCCCAACTTTGTGTGTTTGCTTATTTGATTAATTGGTTGGCATTATATTTTGAGATAGGATTCTGCTAAATTGCTAAGTTGTTTAGACTGGGTTCAAACTTGCAGTCTTCCTGCTTCAGCCTCTCAGAGTACTGGGATTATAAACTTAGCACATCATACCTGGTTTGATCACATGCATTTCATTTAAACCTGCAAAATTCTCATAGTACAGAAGGGATTATATGCAACAATTTTCTGGAACCACAGATGTAAAAAATAACTCCTCCTAAGTCTAGAGCAAAAAGCAACAGTCCATCTGCAATGGACAAGAGCTGCCCCAAGTTAGGACTCCATACTCCATGGTGACAGCTGGCAAAAAGACTCTCAAAGTGACAAAATGGGAAAATCTGCTACAAGGAGATCTTGAGAAAATGCCATGGTGGAACTATAAGACTGAATGCAATGTGTAAGTTTTTGAATTTTCCATTAATTCTTTCTAGATAGCATTGACTTTAGAGGAAGCTGTGAAAAGCCAGGGACAGGTTGCTGCTCCTGAGTTTGCCCTCTATTCTTGTTTCTTGGCCACCATGGTCTCAAAGGGGCTGAATACAGAAGCAAGGATGGACTTTCATGATTTGAAGTGTCCTCATGGCAAGTGCTCCATCTTATTAAGCCATATCTTAATTTGAGAAGCTAAGGCAGGAATATCACAAGTTCACCAACATAGAAAGATCGCATCTCAAAAATAAGCTCGCTGAGAAGGTAGCTCAGTGAGAAGGCTCTAGGTTCCATCTACAACATTCTATACCATTCTTTAAAAAGCCCCCAAAACAAAGCTAAGCATAAGCAAATTTACTGCACTGATGTAATTTCCTAGTAAAGCATTGTGGTGGATTGGCAACTGGTGCTCAACTTGTAACACATAGCTGAACTGAACCAGCATGATGCTGGGTGTAGGTGCCCCACATGAGGATTGTTGCCAACAGCAGAAAAAGGAGAATTGGTGAGGAAGAGGTGGCATTGTTAGTTCTTCTGGAGGAGCTTGTTATGCTGGCTTTCCTGATATGGACTTGGATGTTCTCATTGTTGGAGGAACTTGGGACCTCATTGTCATGGAGAATGCTGTGGTGCTTCTAAGGCTATTCTGGTCCTTACTCTGAATGTTGATTCTTATCTCAAGGGTAGATCCATCAGTCTGCTGGCACAGACTTACTAGGTTCCACCACTAACTTCTGAGTCATCCTAGTACAGGTCTGTGAAACAGACTTTCACGAGACATTTTTGTGAGCTCTAGGCCTCCAGTTGCACTCATAAAGTGTCCTGTTGTGGGTTCTAGGTCTTCAGCTGAACTCATGTGGCATGTTACTGTGGGATCCAGACCCTCAGCTAGATTCTTTGGGTTTTTAATGTATGGATAGGTTTCCTGCATTCTTTGTATTTGATTCTTTGGATTATAGTTATAAAATAATCCTACAAACTATGAATTCTGTATTAAATTCTTTCCCTTGAAAACCCTGACTATAAGCATTGTGATACAATCAAGTAGTGAAATATCGCTCACAAATAAATATAGATATTTATTGAAGGTAGTGAGTGAATAAATTTCATCACTGAATGTAGAATATATACTAATGTAGAACATTTTAATGCAAATATTCATATACAAATACTTTGAGAGTTCCCTTAACTTTTTTGTGTGTGTATGCAGGGTCTCACTACGCAGCTTGGACTCACAGAGATCCTCTCAATTTCTGCATTCCTAGTGCTGGGATTACAGGTGTGCGCCACCATGCGCAGACTCCATTGCCGGCTCAGTGCACCTGGGGGTGGGGCTGGCACTGCATGCGGTGCCAAGAATTGAATCCTGGCCCCTGCACTTACCTAAGCAAGTGCTTAGTCCACTGAGTTATACCGTCAGCCCTGTCCTTAACTTTTTCAAATGGGACAGAGAAAAATACTTAAGGTATCTAACAAGAGAAAAATAAAACATTCAAGGTTAATGTTGGTTTTCACAGGAAGACCTTCTTCATCACAATATGATGTATGCATATAAATTAATTTATTATTATGCAAGATAGCAGCTTTTATTCTTGTATGATGGTATAAAAACTTCTCTTTAGAGAAACACACTTATTTTTAATGAACACTGTGATAATTTCTTTTCTTGTTTTTAATTTATTCAAAGAAGGTAATTATTCATAAATGTAGTATTTGCTTCATAATAAGGCAAAAATAATGAAAATACATATCCAGAGTAACTAGAGAGACTCAAAGATTCTTGTATTTTGTAAGAGTCCTTTAAAAATACTTATTATACTTTTGTCTGCCTTAGTAAGAAAAAATTCTTGCCACGTTTTTATCATTCATAGATGTTCAACATGGAAAAATATAAAGCCTGGTAGAAAATTGAAAAATCTGTAATCATCCCCTAGTAGTACTTGAAAATGAAATGTTGCCACCATTTGGGGGAAAAGGTGTTTTAATTGTTTTATCATCAATTTAGAGGCTAAGTGGGAAAGATTTTTAAGTTAAATTTTCTTTCAGAATATTTGTCGCTCATCCATCTGTCTGCCTATCCTTCTCTATGCATCATGTAATTTTCTGGAAAAAGTTAAATTTTCAATTGCATGCAGGATCTCGCTACACAGCCCAGATTCATAGTGATCCTCTTGATTTTAGTGTTGGCATTACAGGAGCCCGCCACCAAGCCCAGACTCTGGCCCGGCATGCGGAGCCAGGGACCAAACCCTGGGCCCCGCGCTTACCTAAGCAAGCACTTAGTCCTCTGAGCTATACCTCCAGCCCTACAATCATGCAATCTGCTAATAGAGATTTGAACAAGGAGCAGAGGCTGCAATTTCACTTTCCACGGGACGATCTAAACAATGTGGAAGTGATACAGAGCTCTCTGTGAAAATTAAGATACACATTTAACATTTGTTATATATTTCATTTGCTTTTCACAGAAAGCAATATTCATGATGGATATTAAGGGCTTGGATTCAGGTTGCTACAGAACATCTATCTATCCAAGACTGTATCATTATTCAGTTAAATACTGCCCAGAGTAATATTTTATTTTCTCTTTAGATACTGACTTCTAAGTGAAGAGGTATAAACGACCACATCTATATACACTTTGCTTGTGATTACTTGAATCTAATAATTTTATTGAAAGTCTCAGTATATTTTTCTTTCTCCTACATAAAGAAAAATATAGCATCAATCTCTTTTATTGAATGTGTAGAATGAGTCACTAACAAAATAAATATATAACTCACATCTTCCAAAGACATATTTAAGAGGGGAACATTATGCCATGGAAATCTATTTACTTTACCAGAAGTCTGTAAATCAATGAAATCATTCCACCTGTTCACTCTAGAGAACATGTCTTTCTCTCTGAGGAACACTAGCAGAACTGTAGGAGGATCTTAAATGGACATGAGATAGTGCAAGCAGGTAAAATACTAATAAAATATCTTGCCAGAAAAGCCAAGGACTCAAAAAAACAAACCAAAACAAAAAACAAACAGACAAGCAAAAAAAAAACTAAATAAATAAAATAAAAATAAAAAAGAATAAAAAAACCACACAGTGCATTATCAATCTAATGGAGACTAATAATGAGGATCTAATTTTTCATGTAATTATTGTGTCAAAAAATGAATAAACAAAAGAGATATAAAGAATGCAGACTCAGAGAAATTTTATGTTGAATATAATCTTAGATCTAGGAGTAGAAGGGTGTTTTTATTTGAAATTGACACTTGGGATGGGGAGATAAGTCAGTGGTCTAATTGCCTGCCTAGCCAGAGCAAGGGCCCAGGTTTGGTCCCTTGTACTGCATACTGTGAGGGCCCTGTGCTGTGCTGGCAACTGAAATGGCATGGTGGTGCACGCCTGTAATCCCAGCTTTGGGGAGGCTGAGACAGGAGAAACACTGTGAGTCTCAATTGCCTAGGGAGACTCTGTACCAAATCAATCAATCAGTCAATCAATCAATCAATCAATCTTTGAAAAAATAAAATAAAATTGACATTTAAATCAATAGACTAGATAAAACAGTTTACTCTTTCTAGTGTGAATGGGCCTCACCTTCTCAGCTGAAGGCTTGAAGATAACTAAGAACATGACTTCTGCATATGGAGGAAAAAATTTTCCTGAGGTTTCTGAGCTGCAACATGGTTGGTATAGGTTTGAAATTTCCACTTCTATAATCCCCATATTTTTACCAGCATATTTCTAAATTGCGTATTTGGAAACCCCCAATTTAATTATATCATAGTGAAAAATGAAATGGAGGCATGTGCTTAGCTCCAAGGTGCATGAAGGTATAGAAAAATGGAAGAATCAGTGCAGCTCCCCTGTCTACGTCTCAAACTTAAAGCCCTTGCTGATGTGTGAGGGAAGCCTGCATGGTTTGCTGTCACAGTTGCAGTCATGTACAGTTCACTCTAAGTGCAATGCACATCATTTTGAAGACACTCTAGATATGAGTGATTTACCTGTGGTTATGTTATTTTCTTTTTCTTTTTCTCTTTTTTAATGGTATCAGGAATGAACTCAGGACCTCATGCTTGCCAGGCAGGCACTGTACCACTGAGATATAGTCCCAGCTCAATTAAACTGTTGTAATGAAATAAGATTTGTCCCAGAAGATTCACAGTAAAAGAGACTGGCCAGTTGTGGCCACCATGCAATGAACCAGGTCTTGGCATATTTTATGGGGACATGTAGGATGCCCCTTCAGGAATTATCAGAAAGAACTGAAACTTTCCAAAAGAGCTTTAATTTGACCCCCTCAAAATTTTATATTGTATAATCGTTGATTAGAGCTTGAGGCATTTGATTACATAACCCTTATTCAGTGTACAGAAAGCTTTCTAACCATTTTAAATGTTAACTTCCTATTTAAAAATTGGGGTAAGTAAAATTACCTGTGATATGATATTTGTGCAAAACTCTATATTCGATATAGGCTTGCAGTTGATTTTATTTAGATACAGTTAATACTCCAATGGGAGAGCCTGTGTTTTAGTGAAAAAAGATGCAGATAACCACAGTATATCCTATATATATATGATTAGAAACATTTTGAGAAGCCAGATGAAGCCAGGAAAAGAGAATCACTCTATATTTGAGGAATTGGAAACACTAAACGGAGAGGCTCACTTCTGAGCTAAACAATAGTTTAAAAGGGCTGCAATATGGTGATGGTAGATGAGAAGGAAGTGGGGGCCGTGAGCAGTAAGTGCTCAGGATGGTGCACGGAAACTGACGGAGTGAGTGTACTCACACCTACTAATGCATGCACACAGGAGTTTGTGTGAGAACATGGGTACATTTGTGGGCATGTATTTGTGTGTTTGTGCATGTGTGTGTGTTGTTGCTCTAACCAGTATTATAATTAAGTGAGCCTGGAGAAATAGGGTGTGCCTCCAATAGAGAAACTGAAAACTCTTTCAAGAATTGTCAACTTCGTATCCACACATGCATGGTTTTAGTGGAGACAGTATTTTTGTGCATAAATCTAGACGGGAATTGATGTGTAAAGACACTTTCCAAAATGAGATATTGAATGTGTGAACTCAAAAATATAACAAACATTTCAAAGTTACAGAGAAACTCATTTGCAACAGCTTTTACTCAAGTTTTGGAGAAATCTATAAGGAAAATACAAATTAATACATTTATGAATTCCTAGCAGCATTTTATCAAGATTTTTCATATGATAAGCTTTACAAATCTGTCTTGTTTCCATTTTCTAAAGATATTTAATCTGTTCTTAAAAATTAATTTATGTAATGAAAAGTGAAAAAGCTCCTCACAAAGTCAAAACAGGGTTAAACAAGATAACAGTTGAATAGATGAACTTCTAATCTTTTTTGCATAGTGATTAGAGTGAAAGAAGAAATATTTTTTCAATATAATAAAATGAAAATTAAAATGACCTTTTAGTGTTAGCAGTATCTGCAATTGTACTATTTCACTATATTAACATGAGGGATATATTGAAAATTTTATGCTGAAAGTTTTGTAGACAACTTAATGTATAGATCAATGGCAAGAAAATTCCAAATTTACAACAGTACAATCATACTCTGTGCCATTACGTGTTTTTGTTATGCTTCTTAATAATTAACATAATAAAGAAGAAGAAGGTAATTTCAGTACAGACTTTTCAAACATGTTACTAATGAGTTGTATTTAGCAATTACATTTAATATTTTATTCAAGACATTTGATCAATAACAGTATGATTTAATATTTTATGAATGTGATTTTCGAAATCTTCAAATGTCAGATATTATTATGTGTTAACAGAAAGCTCTTGACTAGAAGTCAGATGTTATATGTATACACGTGATTCTGGGCATGCTCCAATGAATGATTATGCTTTTTGAGTTTCCATGGTGTTATCTGTGTACTATACAGTCCAGTGAGCTTTTTCCACTGTGAAATGATCAGAATTTTTGTATATATCTAAGATTCAAGAAATTTGTTAGGGGAATGTTATATAGTTTTAGTACAAATATGTATTTACTAGCTTGCAATATAGCAGTTTGACTTATAGAGATAGAAAGTATATGAGAACATTGCTATTAGTAGCAAAGGTGTTATTTGTCTTCATTTTTCTTGGGAGGAATAGTTTTTATGCGCAAGTATAGCGCATTATACTAAGTATAGCAGTCATTATACTACAAATTAACTAGGGATTAGGCATCAATGGAATACCAGTAGGCACTATATCAGATAATTAGTTTAAACCAAGTTAGGTGATTTGTTAAAAATATGATTTCTAGTCGGGTGTGGTGTAATTCCAGCACTTGGGAGGCTGAGACAGGAGAATTGCCACAAGTTCAAGGACAGTACTTAGTTATTTCAAAGTCAGTCTGAACTATATAGTAAGATCTCATCTTAGTCTCCTCTCAACATACATATGATTTCTATTGAGACGATATAGCTTTTTAATAATGTTTTTGATTATGTGTGCCAGGCTCTTTTAGGTATCATGAACTTTTCTATAAATATTCAAAAATCACCTTCTCTGTGTTCATTAGGTACAATCTTTAGTTATTTGATCTGGTACATCTGGGAGAATCTAGGAACTGAGAAGGGCTGTCAACTACAAGGAGAAGAGAATCTTTTGTAAGGTAGGAAATATGCTGTGGGCCTAGGGAAGCCAGGGATCAGCTCTGAATTGCTTGCTCTTTGGAGGGATTAGTGAAAGTGAGGATTAATTAAGGATTAGGTGCTGCTATGAGTTAAGGGCAGTTTAGCAATTGGGTATCCAATTTCTAGGTGGAAATAGCAAAGCATTTCTAAGGTGTTATTAGAAAGAAAGAAATAGTCACTCAGAGAGGGGGCCATCATGACATTTACAGCTGCTGCCTGACCTTGGCAAAAGTCTTTCCTGGAAGTCTGCAGCCAGTTTTATCTCTCCATATCCATCCTGCAAGTGTGATCAATGATAGCCTATGCTTTTTATTTTTCATCTAGCTGATAATTCAAGAAAATTCATTTTGTTAAAAATATATGTACATGTCATTGAATGTGCTAATAGGTTTATGTACAGTGTATGTTAAACTAGTTTAGAGGAGGAGAATATATATTACTCATTAAAATTTCAGAGGATTGTTTGGTCCAAATTAAGATGGTATAAACTAGGAGCCAGTAACATGGTTTGTGTGTCAATTGTAAAGCTCAGACATAGCACCATCTAATCAACATTAATTTTGTCATTTACATATCTCATTGCAAATATTTGGATACCAAATGACATGAGAATAAAATGAAGCAGTGTGTGCTAAATTTCCTCACTCTCCATAACTGGTACTCAGTAGGTGTGCAACATACTTTTTTTGTTTAAATTTATATATTTGGTACAGGGTCTCATTATGTAGCTCAGACTCATAGTGACTCGCCTGTTTTCAGCCTCCCCAGCGCTGGGATTACAGATGTGCACCACCATGCTGGGACTCAGTCGCCATTTAGTGAGCCCCGGGGGCGGGGCTGGCAAAGTGAGCTACCTTGCCAGCCGTGTAATATAAATGCTGTA
>NW_004524709.1:5149550-5152103 GCF_000260255.1 Octodon degus | reverse complement strand
CTCCTCCTCTCCTCTTTTCTCTCTCCTTCTCTTTCTCTCTCCCTTTCCCACTTTCTCTCTCATTAATTTCTTACATAATTCTTTCTCATTTGTGTGATACATGATAGAAACAGAGAAGCCATAATATTGAAGTGATTTTATAGGCCAGTGGAACAATACCCATGTCCAATAATTCAGTGTGGCACTGATTTGAAATGGTTTATACTGTTCACAGCATAAGCCTCCACTATAGTTAGGTGAGAAGTCCAAGGAGCCATCTTCATGGTCTCTTGCTGTTCTTTGGACCCCTACCTCCCTGGAATGAGGAACAGTGGCCACAGTGGTGTCTGCCGAGGTGGGATCACCAAGGTTCAGCTCGGCAGGAACCACGGACTTCCATCATCATCCTATCTCTCCTTAGATCAGAAGGACCATGCTATTCGAGGGATATTTTGGTATCATCCAGTTCATCAGAGTAGACTTCAGTTAGAATCTAGAAGTGCAAAATAACACTGTGTGGTGTTCTTCGACACAGAATAGAAACTTTAGCTGCATTTTTTCTCCCTTTATGGGTCTTTTGAGGTGTGGAGGGTCAGCAAGACCTATCTTTTCACTGAGTTGGTATCCACCTCAGTAATTTATCACCTCAAATTACTTTTCCCTGTACAGCATTTTCTTGCCTTCCTTCCTTTATCTTTTTCATTTGTCTTTTATTTACCTTTTCTTCTGGAATGGTGCAACTTACTGTTAAGATCTTAGCACAAAAACCTTACTTGATTTCTTTTTAATAGAGAATAGAAAGGGCTAAGAAAATCACTGCCATAATTTATTCTAAAAGGCTAATCTTCAACCAGGTAATTTGGAGAGAACTGTCCATCTTCTGTTCTTCACTCATCACAAATGTGAAAATACTACAGAAATGAGCACCTACACTAAGATACAAGCATTCTCTCTGGCTGAGAATATTTTCCATTTAAGAAAATATTGCCCATTGGCTGCTACTGGCTTTTTGAAAATAACTGAGCACAAGCACATGCATGAATCATGATCCTGGTGTTTTAGGATTTCACATGCCATAAGACCTTTGGATACAGTGATAAATATTTGATAATGACCATGGTACACTTGGGATCATCAAGGACAACAGTAGATTATATCAATAGTTGAATGGAGGAGACTCTTGTACTAAATGCTTCATTTGACCTGAGGTGCATCATCCTACACTCAGATCTGACCTCATGAGAAGTTTTCAGTATTAGCTGATAGGGACTTTGTATCATGTCTACAGAATGTTTATAATTTCTTGCACAAAAATAGACAGGTTTTGGGGGGAGTGGTGATCGTGGTGACTTTATCATGCCTTTTTGTCATTTTAACAGAAGAACAATGGTTTAGGGAAGTCCTCTGGATTGGGTGGAGGTTTGAACAGTAGATGTGGTTTCTCATTTTATATGCGAGAAGGTAATTATGAATACCTGATGAGTCTTCATGACTGGCTAGAACCTAAGCGGAATATAATGATCTTTGCCCTGCATGTCATCCTGATTTTCCTCTGCTACACTCTCTCCTCTTTCCACTTTCCAGTACTTGTCGAGTGCACCAGTGCACATGGTGTTTTTTGTTTTTCTTTCTTGGCAGCTCTGATATCTGTGCTTGGCTCTTACAGAGGAGTTAGTCCAGCTTTCATCAATGCTAGGTGTCCAAAATTTAACAGCACATGACAATAAAAAAGTGTCTTTTCTTATCAAGAAAATGTCTAAAAGCAAATATCTTTGTTGGCGCTCAGTGAAGTTTTCAAAAAATTTACAATTGTAACATTTTATGCATTTGCATATTGAAATTCTGTATTGAAACTGGGAAGCAAACATATTTTTAATTTAGTCTTACTTATTATTAACTTAGCCTTTCTACCAAGAAATACTGTATCTTAGAAATACACTCTGTAAAAGAATGAAAAGGTGAGCAGTATTTGCCCCAAAATGTCAGATTAACCTTGCATTCTTGAAATAAATGTCATTTGACAATTAATTAGTGTTTTGCATATACATTTGATACTGAAGAATTTATATATTATAAACATGTTATAATTGTGTATTATATATAAAGTACTCACTATGCATATATAATGTTCACACACATGTTTAAATTTTACTCAATATGTTATTATTTTTATCTTTATGTTATGATATTGATTGGGGATATTTCCTTATCTTTTATTTATCACAAAATAAATTGGTTGCAGATATTCTTTCTGTTTTTTTCCAGGAAGATTTCAGTAAGAATGTAAATATCACTATAGTGAATATTTGGTAGAACTGACTTTTTATGCCAATTCTACCAGCTCTCACAGACTTTGCTGGAGAAATTGTACTAATTAAAGTAAAATAAATCAAGGACCAGCAAGATAGTGAAGGGGACTAAGCACCTGCTTAGGCAAAGCACAGGGACCAGGGTTTGATTCCTGGCACCACATGCCACGCTGTCCTTGCCCCTGGGGATGCTGAGCTGGCTAAGGAGTTGGAGCGTGGCGGTGCACACCTGTAATCCCATCATGGGGAGGCTGAAAATAGGAGG
>NW_004524709.1:5147845-5148875 GCF_000260255.1 Octodon degus | reverse complement strand
CACACACACACACACACACACCCCTGTTTCAAAACAAACTTCTTGTTCCAAATGAGAAGATTTTTTGTTTTAAAATTCATGGTGTGGGAATATAAATAATTTCCTTTTTCTTTTTGATAAGAGTGATTAAGTTTTAGATTGATTTTATTGGATATTGAAAGACTGACCTACATATGTTAACATTAAAAGCTAAAATGCTTATTATTGAAACATTTATTAATGATTTGTAAGCATATAAATTGACATTGCTATGTTTCTCATGTATTTAGGTTTCCCGGATCAGAACTAAAAGCAACACATGAAGATATCCTTATGCTTTCCTTAGAATTTTCTTCAAGCAGAAGTTCCATGTATTAAAGGCATGGATTTGGGATTTTAAATTATATGCCTTTCTAGCTTTACTATTTGATGATCTATGATCAAATCATATCTATCATAGAATCGCTGACTGTTACAGCATCCTTGAAATAAATCAGTGTAACCTTGTGTACAATCCACTTTCAAGTCATTGCAGCTTTACAGATTCATCAGAAGCAACTTGAAATTAATATGTTATCATAAAGCTATGCAGAGTAGGAAAGGGTGGCACAGAGAAAGCAGCTGGCATGACTATTATGTATGACCCCACTGGGCAAATACAGGAGGCTTTCCAAGAACCAAATCCTTGGAAACATCGATGTTCACAGTTGAGAAAAAATTAAGTCTATACCTGAGACTGAGAGTCCAGAAAATCAGGAGAAAACATGAAAGAAACAGCGTTATAGAGATCAACAGAAGAGGTAGCTCAGCAGAGGATGGTGTTCAGTGACTTCAAGCAGTATACTTGAGCCAGAGTCAAGTCATTGCAAAGAAAAATAAATGCATGGGCAATGCCTTTGTAGCCCTGGTACCACTTCATGATGGAAGTTCCTACTAAATCCAGAAAGATCAGGATGAAGACAGAGAGCATCATTTCAATTTTCAAATAATTCAGATATAAAGCAGAGGAAATAGAGTATATGGTAGCTAAAATGGCACAAAGAGAGGCAGA
>NW_004524709.1:5138824-5147745 GCF_000260255.1 Octodon degus | reverse complement strand
AGACAGAGAGAGACAGAGAGAGAGAGATGATCTGGTTGAGAAAGATAAAGTAAAAAAGCAACAAAAACCAAAAACCTTTCTTATGCTGGGGCACAGTACCAGCATGCATAACTTATGGGAGGAGAGGTTTAATTTGCCTCACAGTTAGGGGGATTGTGTCTATAACTGGCTCAAGCCATAGGCATCATGGCATAACAGAATGATTGAGCAATGGACTAGCTCATCCGGCAGCTGGGAATCAGAACAATGTAACAGTTCTAGAGAGGCAGAGGCCAGGAGTCAGTTACAGACACACCTCCATGGCAACACCTCTATGAGCTACCCAGTGTGCTCCACCAATACTCCAGTTCTATCTGAAAGCCAATCAGGTTGATACTCCAATTTGACCATCACAAAAGGAGAGATCATACAGTTAAATTCACAATGTCATCTACTTAAAAGTCTTCAAAACTTGAAACTGAGGTTACAGGAAAGTTTAATTATCAAAAGGAGGAATGGGAGTAAGTAAAAATTTAGGTGTACTTTAAATCATAGCCTCCAGAAGAAAGTAGAAAATAAATGACTTTAATGAATAAATTATCAACGTGGGATAAGAAGACTCTGGTTTAGTTCTGTAGCATTTGGCTTTTAATGTAGAATTTTGTAGACTATAGTCTTTGTAAGAGCATCCCTACATGTGAAAACAAACTGAGTCTACATCAATCTCCTAGCTCTCATTTATGTTAAGGGTAATATAAAATTTCCTTTAAGCACGACAGTCAACGATGCTTCTTTTGTGGCTGCTGAGAAAATACACTGCTAAGGCTACTGTGTGCAAAAATAAAAATAAAAGTAAATAAATAAAAATAAAATAAAATTTCTTTTAAACACATTGCCTTCTAAAATGGCCATTTAAAGGTATGTGAGATAGCTCAGCATACTAAACAGTTGCTTAGGCAAGCATAGTGACCAGAGTGCGATCCAGGCACCACATGCTGTGCCAGCCTTGCTCCTGGGAATGCTCAGTGGGCCCCTGAGGCCGAGCATAGTGGCACATGTCTGTAATCCCAGTTCTAGGGAGGCTGAACTCAGGAAGAGCACTATGAGTCTGAGCTGTGTAGTGCGACCCTGTACCAAATACATTGAACAAAAAAAACAAAAAAGAAAAAAATAGCCATTTATTGAACTTTCAGATGAATATACATTTATTGTGTTTCCTAAAGACATCATGTCCTCACATGAATGTAGAATATGCATGCCTGACAACACAAATATGCACATACATGCATGGGTACCTACACTTGGACATGTGCACTATATACTCATGTCTGCATGCACACATTTACTGTTCCATGCACATCAGTCTCCCTTCCAATTTGTTCTGAGCTTTAGTAATGCAGTCTGCTGAATAATGCGCATAATGTTCAAACCCTCTGGGAATTTCTATGTATCAATTTTAAAGCTATAGCATATTATATGATTTTATGTGAAAGCTGTGTCTAATAGTTTACTATGTACTTTAGAGTACCAAGCAAGGGCTCTGTGCAGAACAGATTCTAAAATTTTATTAGTCAATAGATACCAACTAGAATTTTAGGGACTCATGAAGGGCCATGTGAACAATTATAGTCCCCAGGAGAAGCAACAGATAAGACTGAGCCTCTGGATGTTTTGCTTATCTAAGGTCTGAGCTCATACTGTTTTCAACATTCCTCTATAAAAAAATAAGATGCACACTAGAAGCACAAGTGTTAGAGATCTCCCACCCTGTATTGGAGCTGACTTGGTTTGCATATATTTTGGAGAGAAGATTGAAATCCTGTTAGCATTATGAGTCAGCTGTCTATATTTATGACATGGATTTTATGGAGTGCATATATTTATTTGGAAAAGGTACCTGAGGGAACAAAGAAATCAAGACAAATGTCCTAGGTTGCCTCTGTGTGATACCTGAGCAACTTACACATTCTACCAATTCAGAAAAAAAAGTCATGCAAGCATACAAGTTAATTGCTTGGAAGTTTGAGTGCAGAAAATCTGAGGGAATGAGTTTTTTTATTTCCCATTATTTTTGCTCAGTGTAGCCATCTTCAAATACTAAGATTATATTACACTTTTAAATGAGATTCAAAAACTATTTGCCAGTATTTGACACTTTCCACTTACACACTTATTTGTGGTAGAGGTTATGTTTTTAGCTCTGCAGCAGGCTTCTAAATTCATCTTGAAGGATGAAATCATATTTGAAAATTATCTCCTACACCTTGTGTAAATCAAGGTAAGACCCTAAATGTTGGCAGTGCCATCAAGCCCATACATTGCCAGAGAAAGGGATGTTTCTCTGCATGACAAAACAAACTGGATACATGTATTGTTCTGTAGAAAGGAAGAAGGAAAAAGCAACAGAGAAAGTGAGGTTATATAACGAAGCCAGAAGTAGCATGACTTATACCACATGCCTGAAAGCAGGTAAGAGCATGAGCTAGTGGGTCAGGAAGAGTTCAGAAATAAATAATATCTGATGTAACTTGGCTCCTTATGAGAACTGTGGCCACACATGACCAGTGAGTCTGCCTGTTCATTCTTCCCACTTGGTCATTTTCTGCTCATTTGCTGTTTAGCAGGAGGTACTGTGGGAAAGATCTGGGAAAGATGCAGTGTGCATGTATAAGTAGGCACTGAAGCTTTGGGTCCTTGGGGCTCCAGGGTTTCTGGTTTACACAAAGAAATAGGGTCCTGGCAGCAATTATTTAAATTGCAAGGGACAGCCTTAATTCAAATTGTATATTTAGGGTAACCTGAAAGGCCACAAGATGATGACATCACCAGCCATTACACAAAATGTGAGTTTATTATCGAAATTTAATCAATTGAGCAAAGGCTTTCTATAAAAAGCTGTTGTCACTTTCTGAAGGAAACCAACGAGACTAACATAAACACAGTGATGAGTTAAATAGGAAAGAGTGCTGAGAGAACCTGAGAAGGTAAATAGGGGATTTCTCTGTGAAAGTTAAAAATAGAAGGAGGAATCATGTTGGTCTTTGGTGCAAAGGTATAGAAACAACCAGCAGGAGTTCTCTATCACATATGCCTAATGTGTATAATATGCACCAATATTAACAAATAATAAATGTGTTATCACTTAAGAACATCTTTAGCACTATTTACCTGGGACTCTGAGACTTGGCTTCCTTCCATGCCCTCATCTCTTTAGAACTTTCTTACATTTACATTTCTCTGCAGTTATTTGAAGACTGTCCTTTGGGCCTCTGGCACTGTGAGCCCATCCTCAGCAACACCTCTGATTCTGAACCCAATTTTTACTTTGAATGTCAGGTAAGAGAAGCCTAAGAGCATGACTGCTGCAGATGCTGGCTTTATGGGGTGCTGATTCCTTCCTGCTCTAGCATCGAGCATGCTATGAGTACTTTGCTCCCCATGACTATATCCAGATGTTCCATTTCTGTTTCACTTTAAACCTCTGAATGTCATCGTATCAACTGTGGTCATTTTCTTGGGCACTATTTCTTGTGGATGCTCCCATTTCTTTTCTTTCCTTCTCTTCTCTTTTTTATGTATTTCAGTACAGGGTCTACAGGGTCTCACTACACAGACCCGACTCATAGTGATCCTCCTGTTTTCCACCTCCCAAAAGCTGGAAGTACAAGTGTGCACCACCACACCCAGTCTCAGTCTTATTTCAGCACTCCCCAGGGGTGGACCCAGAATGGCATGCTGGGGATCGAGCCCCAGTCACTGCACCTGCCTATGCAGGTGCTTTAATATGCTGAACTATCTGACCAGCCCCTTCTGCTCCCATTTCTACCACCAACATGTCTGCTCATAGATAATGGAATGTACTCAGGTGTGATCAAACTTGCAGCTCTTTTCCAGGGATGCCTTCTTGATTAGGCTGCCTAGGTCCATGCTTTGTGAGTCAACCCCATGGGATACTTCCACCTGTTTTTTGATGTTTCTTTCTCCAGACTACTGGTTAGTATTCTACATCCTCTATAGTTTGTTTGTTGTGCATAGTTTCTTATAGAGGGACAATCTGTTAGAAGGAGTGAGGAGTCATTTCATCTATTGCCTTTGCTCCTCTATTTCTAGCACCCTTGAACAGCTACTGGCATAAAGCTTGATCAATACTTTTTTCACGAAGGAACAATGGCACCTATCCACGTGTCTTCTGAGCAAGCCCTGTCAGAAGCAAAGTGAGGATAATAGCTTCTTCACATGTTAATTTAGGCTGAGAAGTATCTTCTTCCTCTAAATGATCTGAGCATTTTTCTGAATTGAATAATCTTCAACAAAAAAAGCAAATGTATCTGAATGTCATGCCTGAATCCAAAGAAATAGTTATGTTGACACCTTTCTTTGGCACTTAAGTGAAAGATGCTACGTAAACTCAAATGATTATGCTTCTGGTAGTGTTTCTCCTTTATGACGCTTCAAGTTTGTAAATGAATGCATACATGCACACATCTCATCATTCTAATTAAATATATTGAAAAATTAGGACTGCATAAGTAAGAAAAGTTACCAAAATAATATTGATATGATCTGTACCTATAAATATGTCTCTTTGGATATAATGGAGAGTCTCCATTTGCAATGCATTCAATGCATCACATATTTGCCAAGCTACTTTTGGAATGGTGTCTGGGAACCTGAAGTGGACAATGCTCACTCTTACTGCTTCTTACAACTGTCTGCCAGAACTGATGTGGTATGGAGGGGAAATGAGAAGCAGAGGATGGGAGTGGAAATAAGCACAGGAAAGGTTGATGTTGCAATGGTACCAGAGGGAGAGAGCAACTGCTTCATCTTCTCTGAGAAACATGCAAAACCAGATCTTTAAGAGAAGAAACTTTGGATATTTGTGAGAAGAATTAGGACAAAGTTCCTTTCTAGAAGAATTTGTGCATAATCATTTGACACAATTCTAAGGGAAGAACTTATACTCATGTCTAGAGATATGTGCTAGAGAGTGCTGGGGCGTTCCCTATGTGAATTTTTACAGACTTATTTTCTAGATGGGTAGAGCTTTGGCATTAACACAGGTGTATATGGGAAATGTATTACTGAGTAACAATCCAGATAATCTTTCATTCACTTTCCAAACTTCCATTGAAAAAAATGTTGTCATTCTTTATTTAAGTAATTAAAAAATGATTATCTGCAGGACTTGACATGTAATTTGCCAAACTACAGTACAGATACAGATACTTTGAGGCAACCAGAAGAGTGAATTAGACATGATCTTTTGAATCAAAACTAAATCTCAGAGCAGGCATTCTATATAATTCTCAGCTAAGAAACACAAATACACATATTTTTTTTTATTTATTTGATATAGAGTCTCTGTGTGAAGCTCTGATTCATAGTGATCCTCCTGTCTCAGCCTCCCCAGCACTGAGATTATAGGCATGCGCCACCATGCTAGGTTTTGGTGGCCAGCAAGGTGTACCTGGAGGTGGGTCTGGAGAGGCCTATGGTGCTGGGGATTGAACCCGGGTCCTTGTGCTTTCCACGCAGATGCTTAGACCCACTGAGCTATCTCCCCAGCCCCACACAAGTTTTAACAAAAGAAAATTACAATTCTGTGATTCTGTCAATATTATGTTGAGCACATATAACCTATATTTTATACACTTTGGAGTTTTAGAAAGGTTTAGTTTATGTTTGACTTTGAATATAGACAATTGTAGGTAGCTTGTGATTAGTATGTAATGCAATTGCAAATCTTTACATATTTGTTTCATGTATATTAATTTTGTGTGCTTCTTTTTTTTTTTTTTTTGTACTGAGGATCAAACTTGGGACCTTGCACTTGCCCAATAGGTATTTATGCCACTGAACTCTATTCCCAGCCCAATTTTGTGTACTTTTATGTTTAGCTGTTGCATAAAGCCTGACTTTTTTCTGAGTATTATAGTTCCAATAGATTTATTTTTCCATTTGTTTGTAAATGACTTATTTCCTACATTTTGATAATATTATTTCAAATTTGGAAACTTAGAATCATTGTTTTTTTAGTTTTCTGTATTTTTAGGGAAAGATCTACAGGGTGTTTACGGGTCTCACTGCTAGATCTGACTCAGAGTGATTCTTCTATTTATAGCCTCCCAAGTGCTGGGATTACAGGCTACCACTCCCAGTCTCAATTGCTGTCTTAGTGTGCCCCAGGGGTGGGGCCAGAACTGCAGGCCTGGGGACCAAAACTTAAGACCCTGAGTCTGCTTGTAGGTGCTTTAATCCACTGCACTATTTGGCCAGTCCTTACTGCCTTTTTGAAAGTAAGTGTTCTATTTTCTTCTGTTATGTCATTGATGTTTATTTGTCTTGCTCAATCTTCTGTGTAATGATTTACTTACCTGTGTAGTGTTTTGGAAAGAACTAGTACAACTTACTTCTTTATAGTTGTTTATGTGTTTATTTACCTAAATACTAATATCATGATTTAGATCATATATTGGCTTCTGTAAGATAAGGAACTTACTATCTTTTATTTTTCATATCACTCTTGATTTCATATTGAAAAATACCTGCACTTAATAAATGTTTACTTTCAAAAGTACATAATTTAATCTTCATTTACCCATATTCACCACATTTAGAATACCTGACCAGGTTGTACTGTATAGGCTTCAGTGTTTTCCAGTTATTTTATTCTTTTTTAAGTTTAATTCTCAGTTGCATTATTTTATTTATAAGCAATTCAAAAGTAAAATAAAGCTACAATTAAATTCATGTTTAGCTCTCTGTGAAGGGTGTAAAAGTTTATATTCTGCATCTGCTTATATCAGATGCCTTTCGAGTGTCCTCACATGCCCGTACCACATTGGCTGACTCTAAAATCCCCTCACGCTCTCATTTGTTCTATAGGTGCTGTATAAATGCCATACTATCATCTTTTGAAAACCGGGGCACAGGGAGTTACCAATTGTTCTGATCTTTATTTATTTTTTAAATTTTTCGAACTAATGGATTTCTAAAATATTATTCTCTAGTTTCTGTAATTAAAATATATAGTGTTTTCCATATTTATTTTATTGAAATAATAAACAATGTGCATATAAAATTATTCAGAAAACATGGTGTCTTTAAATTTAAAAAAAAACTAAAACAATCACTCCAGTAAAGGTGTTGCCACCATTGTTCTCCCTTCATATACTCTGTCTCTGGACACCTTCCACTCTGTGAAGCAGCGCTGAAGGATTGGTGTTGAGATTGTTTTTAGTTGTGCATTTGTGGTTGTCTTGATTTTCTGCATTAATTCTAAGTGTTTAATTTTCATGGTCATTTTGACTTTGGGGGAAGAGCCAGAAGCTGCATGGTGCTAGACATAGTGAGGACATTGTAGTATTTTTATAAGTCTGCTTTCCAATGAATGGCACTTGGCAGCAACATTCATTGTATTTTTTTTTTTATCACCGCTCTTGAACACATGACAAACGGCTTGCAGAATTGCTTCAGACAGTGGGAAGAATGGAGGGTAAGTAAGTTCAGAGTGTGTGGCAGTTATTTCAAGAGGAATTAGTGGAAATATGTCTTTGACTGGAGTAAATTTTAAATTTTAAAATGAATTTTTAAATTTTTTTAAAGAAACTTCTTCAAAAATTATTTATTTATTTATTTGGTACAGGGTCTCTCTATGCAGCTCACACTCGTAGTGACCCTCCTGTCTCATCTCCTCAGCACTGGCATTACAGGCATGCACCACCACACCTGGTTTTGTTGGCTGGCTGGGTGCTGGGCCAACACAGCATGTGGTACTGGGGAGCAAATCCTGCTCCTTGCACTTCTTTTGTAGGTGCTTAGACCACTGAGTTATCTCTCTGGCCCCTGAATAGTAGTTTTCAATTATCTTTTCCAATAAGGTATTTCTTGATTGTTTGTTTATGAATTTACATCTTATTTTGTATCATTGTTTGTGTCTTCCATTTCAGATTTTCCACATTCTTACTGAGGTACACTTAGAAAGCAACTTTGATCTTATCTCTTTAATTATGTTTTTATCATATTTTTACAGTACATTTATAATTTTATTAGTGGCATATACATAATGTGGTTCATATTTATTGCTCTAAAATGTGAACTGGTTTCTAAGAAAAAAAGTTGGTTTTGGATCTCAATTCTGGAGGTGTGAAGTTGCGGAGGTGCATCTAGTGCTAGTCGTGCCACTTGTAGAATCCAGAGGTGGCGCAAGGCATCGCAGGACAAGGGTAGTGAATGCATGTCTTGGTATCTCTTTTTCAGTATTCTTCATTCTTCCTTGAAAGTCGCCAGTATTTAATCCTGGAGATACCACCCTAATCACTTTACCTAATCTTTTTTTTTTTTTTTTCTTTTAGTTGGTACCAGGAATTAAACTCAGAACCTTGTGCTTGCCAGGCAAGCCCTTATTCCACTGAGCTTTATCTCCAACCCAACTTTGCCTAATGCTAATCACTTTCCAAAGACTCTCCTCTAAACATTATGGTTAGATTAATTTACCAGTCTCTTATTTCCTCCCAGTAGGATTATCATTCAATGCATGAAATCTTGGGACATTCAAGCCATATCTAAATTATTAACAGGTAGCATTCCACGCTATTTATTCAATATTGTACCTTTTACTTTTGTCATTTAAAAAACTCTTAATAGACCCAGTCCTAGCCCAGGTCCGGTGAGTGTGCAGAGAGCTTCCTGCTACCTTGCGCTGGCGGGACCAGTACCAGCCCAGGCGCAGAGTGGGCTGGAGCCTCTCCCAGCCCCTTGGGCCGCCCCCCACCACTGCGCAGTGCCTCCCCCACCCCGCCCGCCGAGTAGGAATTTTTGCCCTGTCCCGGAGGCCCCAGACCCAGTCCTAGCCCAGGTCCCGTGAGTGTGTGTGGAGAGCTTCCTCTTCCCCCTACTTCACCTTGCCCCCTCCAGGCACAGCTCAGGCCTGGCATACA